>NC_035164.2:7570954-7853937 GCF_001659605.2 Manihot esculenta | reverse complement strand
GCTTGCAGGCACATCCTGAGTCAAAGAGATTTGAATTTGAGACAAAGAAGATGGGTAGAACTGCTCAGTGACTACGATTGCAAAATCCAGTATCATCCGGGTAAGGCTAATGTAGTAGCTGATGCCTTAAGCCGGAAATCACTCGGCAGTCTATCCCACATCACAGCAGAACGAAGACCAGTAGTAAAGGAGTTCTACAAGCTCATCGAAGAAAGGCTACAGTTGGAGTTGTCGGGTACAGGTGCCTTATTGGCTC
Source organism: Manihot esculenta (assembly GCF_001659605.2). Classification (NCBI taxonomy): domain Eukaryota; kingdom Viridiplantae; phylum Streptophyta; class Magnoliopsida; order Malpighiales; family Euphorbiaceae; genus Manihot; species Manihot esculenta. Next base: position 7,853,681 of record NC_035164.2, on the reverse strand, counting down.
AGATGAAAGTGACACCCGTGTTCCTTGAGCAAGTTGCTCAGAAACAGCATGAGGACCCCGAGTTAGTGAAGATTGCCAGGACTGTTCAGTCAGGCAATGATAGTGAGTTCAGATTCGACAGTAAGGGGATCCTCCGCTATGGGAGTCGATTATGTGTACCAGACGACATAGGGCTAAAAGGAGACATTATGAGAGAGGCTCATAATGCAAGATACAGCATTCACCCCGGAGCCACCAAGATGTATCAAGATTTGAAGAAAGTTTATTGGTGGCCAGCAATGAAGAAAGAAGTGGCACAGTTCGTGTCAGCCTGCGAAGTGTGTCAGAGGGTGAAGCTGGAACATCAGAAGCCGGCTGGAATGGTTAACCCGCTACCTATTCCAGAATGGAAATGGGAAAATATAGCTATGGACTTCGTAGTAGGGTTACCGGCGGCGTCCAACAGAGTGGACTCCATATGGGTGATTGTGGACAGACTCACCAAATCTGCTCACTTCATTCCTGTCAGGAGCGGCTATTCTGTGGACAAGTTAGCGCAGGTGTATGTGGACGAGATCGTCAGGCTGCATGGGGTTCCCGTTTCGATAGTGTCAGATAGAGGGCCCCAGTTCACCTCCAGGTTTTGGCGGAGTCTGCAGAATGCCATGGGTACTAGGTTGGATTTCAGTACTGCCTTCCACCCCCAGACTGATGGACAGTCAGAAAGGACCATCCAGACTATCGAGGATATGCTCAGAATGTGTGTGCTGGACTTTGGCGGTTCTTGGAGGCAGCATCTACCTTTGGTGGAGTTTGCCTACAATAACAGCCATCATGCTAGCATCGGGATGGCTCCATATGAGGCTTTGTACGGAAGGAAGTGCAGATCACCTGTTTGCTGGGAGGAAGTTGGAGAGAAGGCCTTGGCAGGGCCTGAGCTAGTAGAGATTACCAGCAGGGTGGTACCCATAATCAGGGAAAGAATCAAGACTGCTGCAAGCAGACAGAGGAGTTATGCAGACATCCGCAGAAGACAGTTAGAGTTTCAGGAGGGGGATCTGGTATTGCTTAAGGTGTCTCCAATGAAGGGAGTGGTTCGCTTCGGGAAGAAAGGTAAACTAGCCCCACGATACATCGGACCCTTTGAAATCTTGCAAAAGATTGGGAATGTGTCGTACAAGCTAGATTTACCTGCTTCAATGGCAAGAATCCATCCGGTCTTCCATGTTTCGATGTTGAGGAAGTTTGTGTCAGATCCGAGCAAGGTTCTTAATGAGCCTGATGTGGAGGTCCAAGAGGATCTCACCTATGTTGAACAGCCAGTACGGATCATAGACACGCAGGTCAGAAAGTTAAGAAACAAGGAAATCCCGATGGTGAAAGTCCTGTGGAACCACCACAACTTGGAAGAATGCACTTGGGAGACACGGGAGTCTATGCTCCAGTAGTACCCTCAGCTCTTTTAAGGTTAGATCCCTATGTGTTGATGTGCTTAGTATGTATGTTATATGTTTGCCATGTTATGTGTTGTTTGGTGAACATTCGGGGACGAATGTTCTTAAGGGGGGAAGAATGTAATACCCGGCTAGACTCTGGTATCGGAATTCCTACCGTCCGGTGGAATCTCGGATGTCGGAAACCTCTAGAAGGGTAAAACCATGTTTTATGAAATGTTTTTAATGTATTTTATGTTTTTAAGCAAAAAGGAAATTGAGTCTTTAATGAAAAAGACCAAAGGAGGCTTTGCCAGGTTCGGCCGCCGAAAGTTAGGTTCGGCCGCCGAACATGGTGGGGTTTTGGGAGCGCTTTAGGCCTCCGAAAGCCTTGTTTGAAAGACTCAAGGTTCGGCCGCCGAACCTCATGTTCGGCCGCCGAACATGCATGAGATGTGGGGGCACGTTAGGCCGCCGAAAGGTGACAGAACCAGCCCTATAAGAGACCTCGTGACCGAAACAGGCGAGGTTTTCTCTCCCATTTCGGCCGACGGTAAGCTTTAGCCCTCCTATGGTCATTTTAAGTGTTTCCTCTCAAATCCTTTAGATCTTAACAAGTTACATCTTGTTTTTGAAGAGTTTTAAAGTTCAAGCAAGTTTTGGAGCTTTGAGGTTCAAGAACTCGAATCTCTCCATTTTCGAGCTAGGATCGTTTCTCTCTCGATCTTCAAGAGGTAAGAGCCGATCTCTAGTTCTATATGTGTTTTAAGTAAGTTTTATGCAAGTTTTTGGGGTAGAAATGCATGAGTAGGCTTGATGGGTTTTTATGAAAAATCCATGGTTTTAATGTGTGTTTATGTGCAATGTGGCTTGCTTGTGTGTTGTAGTTGGGGTTTAAGCTTGTTGGAGACCCCTAGGAGCTTGTATGCTTGAGTATGCTTGTTGTAGAATAGGTTTATGCATGATTGGTTGTGTAGGGGGTTGTTTTGGGCATGAAGAACCAAGTTTCTGCCCTTTGGCAGAAACCAGGTTCGGCAGCCGAAGGTACTTTCGGCCGCCGAACCAGCTTGGGAGGCAGCTTTAGGCTGCCGAAGTCTGCCCCCGAAAGTTTGAGTTTCGGCTCTGTCCGAGACTTTCGGCCGCCGAAGGTGCCGCCGAACATGCATGAGTTTCGTCTCTGTCTGGGAGTTTCGGCCGCCGAAGGTGCCGCCGAACCTGCCTGACTTTCGGCTCTGGAGGGACTTCCGGCCGCCGAAGGTGCCGCCGAAAGTGCCCTTCCCAGCCTTTTCTTGCATGTTTTCTAGGGATGTTTTGAGGTGTTTCTAGGAGGTTTTTGGGGGTATGTTTAGAGTTATGTTCTTGTTGTTTGGTGCCTCATTTGAGTCCACCTGTGTAGGTTCGGACCCGAGGACCCGAGACCCCCGGTTGTGAGATAGTCTTTCAGAGTCCGTCGTTAAAGCTTCGGTCACCAGGTGAGTGGGATTATTTCCCTAAGTTTTTAAGTAATGAATAAATGAACAAATGAATGAATCTGATAGCATACTCATGCATCATTAATGCCATGCGATGTTTCAGGATGTTTGCATTAGAAATTCACGAATATGTTGCATTGCATAATTTGATGTTGATGTGGATGGTTATTGGGTGATCCATAGTCCTCTAATGTTATGTTATGATGATATGTTATGGAAGACCAGTGAGGCCCATTCTACGCCCCTGGCATTATGTAAGAGAAAGACCAGCGAGGCCCATTCTACGCCCCTGGCACTTTGGAATGTTATGATATGTATGTTATGTAAGAGAAAGACCAGCGAGGCCCATTCTACGCCCCTGGCACTTGGAGATGTGAGGACTAATGGTGACAATACCATCCTTTATGTGATTAAATGTGATGTGTTGCATTTCATGAAAGCATGTAAAGTAAAAGTTATGTTACTTAATGTTAATAATAAAATGAATAATAATATACCTAAAAAGTGTGGAATTAAAGCAAATGTCAATAATAAAATGAATAATAATATACCTAAAAAGTGTGGAATCAAAGCAAATATTAATAATAAAATGGAGGATTTAATACCATGTTTTTACTTTTTGCTCACTGGGCTTTTTAGCTCACCCCTCTCCCCTAACCCCAGTCTTGCAGGTACCGTGTAGATAGAGGAGTCAGAAGAGTAAGAGAAGTTTATGTAATAGTATAGCTGTGGACATGGTTTATTCATAATGTAAAAGTATGTTATGTAATGTAATGTAAGTTTTATAGTGTGCTTGACTAGAGTCTGTTGTAATCCCTTAAATACATGAGATAAATGTTTTATGATGTTTATGTAACCCAAGCCTAATATATTTTATGTACCCCATTGGAGTATTTGTTGAGAACTCCAATGGGGGGTTTATGTTATGATTATGCATGCACAGGCTAGGCTGGGTAAAGAAACGTTTGAATGAAAGAAAAGTTTTAATTTTTATGTATGTTTTGGTTCATGTATGGGATTGAACAGGTTCACAGGATGTATGTTTGGCTTGCTACGGGTTCCGGCGGCCTTAAGCCGACCTGAATCCTAGCGCCGGTAGCGGTCCGGTTTCCGGGTCGTTACATGGAGGCTGAGTTCTGCCCTTTGGAAGAACTCAGGTTCAGCAGCCAAAGGGCTTTCGACCGCCGAACCTGCCTGTGGAGGCAAACTTTAGGCTGCCTAACCCTGACCCCGAAAGTGGACTTTCGGCTCTGGAAAGGAGTTTCGGCTGCCGAAGGTGCCGCCGAACATGCACGAGTTACGGATCTGGAAGGAACCTTCGGCCGCCGAAAGTGCCGCCGAAGGTGCATGACTTTCGGCTCTGGAGGAACTTTCGGCCGCCGAACCTGCTGCCAAAAGTGCCCTGTTCAGCATTCCTTTGCATGATTTCTATGATTGTTTTAAGATGTTTTAGGGGGTTTTTGGGGAGTATTTTAGAGTCATGTTCATGTATGTTTGGTCCCTCATTTGAGTCCACCTATGTAGGTTCGGACCCGAGGAACCAAGGACCCTAGCAGTGAGATAGCTGTTTCAGTATCTTTTCAGAGCTAGCCTGAGTTGAGTAGAATGACTCTTTATGTTTCAAAGCAAATAATGAAAGTTTTAGCATGATTCACGCATCATGAATGCCATAAGATATATTAGGTTGTTTGCATTAGAATTCACGAATATGTTGCATTGCATATTATGTTGTTGATGTGGATGAACGTTGAATGATCCATTAGCCCTCGTATGGTATGATATGATATGATGATGATACGGTACAGAAGTCTAGGAAGACCCATTCTACGTCCCTGGCACATTGGAATGTTATGACATGTTATGTAAGGGAAAGACCAGGACCCATTCTACGTTCTGGCACTATTGGAAATGTAGAGGGCTATTGGTGACAAGTTCATCTTTAATGTGAATTGTTTGTGATGTGATGCATTTCATGAAAGCATGAATTTTTAATATAATGTTTTTATTATTCTGCTTACTGGGCTTTTGTAGCTCACCCCCATTCCCTTAATCCCCCCAGGTTTACAGGTACGGGATAGACCAGAACGTTAGCAAGAGTAAAGTCATGCTTTATGTAATAGCTAGTTGTGGACATGAGAAAGATAATGTAATGTAAAGTATAGTAATGTAATGTAAAGTATAGTAATGTAATGTAATGATGTATATTGAGGTTTAGAGTTGTGCTTGACCCTAATATGTAAAGTAAATCCCTTTTTGCACATGATCTATGAAATATTTTATTGATGGCTTATGTAAGCCAAGCTTAATGTATGATATGTTACCCCATTGGAGCATTTGATGAGGGCTCCAATGTGGGGTTTTATGTTTATGAGTTTGTGCATGCACAGGTTAAGCTTAGTAAATGAAAGAGAAAGTTTAAAACTTTTATGTATATGTTTGATCATGTATGGGATTTAACAGGTATGCAGAATATATGTTAGGCTTGCTACGGGTCCCGGCGGCCTTATGCTGATCTGGATCCGAGCGTCGGTAGCGATCCGATTTCCGGGTCGTTTCAATAGAAATTAAAAATAACATTATGTTTAACTTTTACCTTCATCATTAGAGTTAGAATCTCCAATCACTGTTGTCTCAAACCAGCGAACTTCTCTTGTACCAATATATCAATTTCAAACTTATCCGATTAAGATATTCAACAAGCTCTTGAAAAGCTCATGTATTAGCTTCAGTCATCTGAAGCACACCATGGGACTTTTGAACTTAAATAAACTAGTTTGAGGAAGAGATCCCCAACTCGATCCTCCTACGTTTTCAAACATAAAAAAATAACTCTTTCAATGCTTGATAGAAGAAGGAAGGCAAACAAACAATCCATAATTGGACTTTGGTGATAGGTAGTAGAAATCGTCATTCCTCTTGTGAAGCAAGCCACACATGGAGAGAAAAACTCTTGCAAAGGGCTTGATGTTTAGTTCTTGAAAAAGAGACCGAAAAGCAAACAAAGTCCTCCAAATATTAGGGTGAAGTTGAGCTGCACTACAACGAGTCATCGCTAATACATCAGCCTAAAAAGCATCCAGAGGAAATCAAAACCTTGCCTTAAGTTGTTCCTTATATATTATGATAGAACCATCCTTAGTAACCAAGTCTACAGTAGACTGACCTTTTAGGCACGCCCACCCAATGTAGATTGAAGAAAGACCATACTTTAAGTAGATGGCCATAGCCATAGATTGCTTTATAATAATGAAAAAGTAGAATGAACCATCAGGTGGACTGGAGCTTTAGTGTTATAAGGGTTTAGATCTTCAATATTGGAGCTCCCTACCTCCGGATGAACTTCTATTTCATTACCACCCCAGGGTCTGAACCATCCAACTTAACCGTCTCCTCTTACTCACGATTGAGTAGAGGCATGGGATTCAAGAAAGTATTAACCATTAAATCGAAAGAAAGCAAGAACTTACCTTCAAAAGAAAAGCAAGAAATCAACAATAATTCGGCAAGCCTTCAGTGAATCTCTAATGGGAAAGAAAGATGGAGAGAACTTGAGAGGAAACTTGAGAAATGAGTGACCACCAAATGAAAGGGATACCCTTTTATAAAGTAAATTAGAAGTTGACACGAAAAACGATAAAAAAATGAACCTAAAGATTCGTACAAGATAGGAGAAACTATTGATACTCTCTTATAAATATAATCCGAAAATACACGAGTCGATACTCTTAGGCTTAATACCCAACTCAAGACTTTGGTGCCGAATTCCAAAAGAGGACTCGACATCCAAAACTACCAAATCCTTGAAGGATTCAACACCTAAGGCTAAATAAGGCTGAATCCTTTAAGGACTTAGCACCCAAGGCAAAATCCATGAAGGATTCGGTCTACAAGGAGGATTTAGTCAAATCCCTCAAGCGTTCCACACCCAAGGATGGACTCAATTCTTCAGTTTGCAAGAGTTGGTCGCAATCCCAAAATCAAATCTCTGTAAGTCCAGCTCATGAAAAGAGGACTTAGATTCCATATCCATAATGCACTCTGAAGAGAATTTCAATTTTATTGAAGGACAAAAGATCACGAGAATCTATAAAAAAGAGCATCTTAGGTATATTAGGAGACTTAAGTAATTTATCTCATAACTTTATTATCATACATCAGCTATTGACTTAAGTATCAGAGAGGTTGTCAAGTCAACACACTCGGTGTTCTCTTTGCTCTTGCAGTTTCATACAATCCGAAAAAGAGATCAGAATGGTATCATTAATGTAACATGGAATATATCCTAATTTAAAATTATTATTTTATTAATACATTAAAAATTTATCATTTTATAAATATGTGTCTCCTCTATTTGCTTCCTTAAAGAAGACTCTATTGTAAAATTCTATGTTAGATATTCTTCTCGGAAAGGAAGAAACTCCAAAATAAACCATAAGGGTTCTTCACCTTACGCATGTGACCACCACTGTAAAAGCTTTATCCCCCTTAAGAATCTTACCCTCGGTTATAGCTCCCACAATCATGACCTTGGATATAACAACTTCAACATTCTCAATCTCCAAGCAGAGAACGATTTAAGTTTCTACAATTTTCACTATTGTAGATTATCCATCTTAGCAATTGTTAGTTGAAAACTGATTCAAACTTATTCAAAGTCTGTTCCTATTTTGTTGGGTCTCTGTTTTGTTTTCTATTCTGGAAATATTGTCATCATGGGAAACAAGCATGCATATGTCATTGTGCATGATTTTCTATTTTGCACGTTGTCATGCACGTTTTTTGTTTCCTCGCAAATATGAGTTTGTTATTTGAGATTTCTTTGTACTTGCCTGTATAAAAAGGGCAGCCGAAACATAAGTCTTTCTCAATTACAATTCTGCAATCATGTATTCTTTTGATTCAACAAAGTGGTATTAGAGCCAGGTTCCTTTTCAGCTGGGCGTTTGAGAGTTTGTGAGAGTTAGTAATGGCAGCAAACACATTCTCTTCTTCTCAGCCTCTCATTCCTATTTTCAATGGGGAAAAATATCAGTTTTGGAGTGCCAAAATGTGAACATTCTTTAAGTCACAAGAGTTATGAGAGCTGATTGAGGAAGGCTTCAACGGCTCAAATGATGCGACTAGACTCAAGGAGAACAAGAAGAAAGACTCGAAGGCTTTATTCATCATACAATAGGCGGTGCATGAGGATATCTTTCCTTGGATTATAAATGTGATGACTGCAAAGGAGGCATCGTTGATGCTGCACAAGTAATTCCAAGGGGATAAGAAGGTGATCACAGTGAAGCTGTAGACATTAAGACGTGAGTTTGAGATGGCAATGATGAACAATGGAAAAACAGTGCAGGGCTATCTTTCTTAAATTTCTGCAATTGTGAGTCAGATCTGTACATATGGGGAAAATTGCAGTGATCAGACAGTTGTTGCGAAGGTCTTGAGAAGTTCAAATGCAAGGTATGATCATGTTGTTGCAGCAATTGAGGAGTCAAAAGATTTGTTTGTTTTTACTTTTGATGAGTTAATGGGATCGTTGCAAGTCCATGAAGCTAGGTTACACCGGACGACGGAGATGACTGAGGAAAAAGCTTTTCATGTCAAAGGAGAGGCTTCAAGCCAACAAAACTTGAATGTTCATGGAGGCAGAGAATAGTATCAGAATAGAGGAAGAGGACGAGGAGGTTATCAGGCAAAGGTGCAAGAGGGCGTAATGTGTGGTGCCATTATTGCAAGCGCTTTGGTCATGTAAAAGCAAATTGCTGGAAAAGAGCTAAGCAGGCCAATTATGCTGAAGAAGAGGAGAATGATGAGGAGCTCAAGCTTTTCATGGCCAAAGAGGAAAGTATGAAATTAACTGGAGATGTGTGGTTTCTTGACAGTGGTTGCTCGAATCATATGACAAGGATGCAATCCTTCTTTAAGAAGCTAGATGAATCCTACAAGGTAAAAGTAAGGCTTGGAGATGGTAAGCAAGTGCAAGTGGAAGGCAAAGGAGTGGTTATGATCAACAACAATGGTCAAACCAAGTTTCTTCATAATGTTTTCTTTGTTCCTAGTCTAACTCAGAACTTGTTGAGTGTTGGGCAGTTAATGTACAGTGGGTATTCCGTTTTGTTTGAAAACCTGTCATGTGTGATTAAAGACCAGAAGACTAATCAGGTGGTGGTGGAAGTGCAAATGACTCAAAACAAGCTGTTTCCTCTTGAGATGTCAAGTCTTGAAAAGCATGCCATGATTGTCAAAGAAAAGGATGAATCTATGATATGGCATCTGAGGTATGGTCATCTGAACATGAAGGCCATAAAATTGTTGCAGGAAAAGGAACTAGTTCATGGCCTTCCTTGCATTAAGGAGATCGATCTGTGTGAAGGGTGTATTTATGGGAAGCAAACCAGGAGGCCATTTCCTATAGGTGAGGCTTGGAAAGCTCCAACCAGTTTGGAACTTATTCATGTTGACATTTGCGGTCCCATGAAGATTGAGTCTTTAGAGGGCAGCCGGTATTTCTTTCTTTTGATAGATGATCATACACGAATGAGCTGGGTGTACTTCTTAAAGTTCAAATCTGAAGCTCTTGAAGCTTTCAAGAAATTCAAAGCACTGGCAGAAAAGCAAAGTGGGAACTACATTAAGGTCTTGCAGACAGATCGAGGAGGGGAATTCACGTCACAAGCCTTCAGCCATTTCTGTGAAGAACATGGTATTCAGAGGGAACTCACAGCTCCATATACTCCAGAGCAGAATAGAGTAGCTGAACGCAAGAATAGAACGGTAGTGGAGATGGCTAGGAGCATGCTATAAGAAAGAGGATTGCCAACCCAGTTCTGGAGTGAAGCTGTTGCAACAGCTGTGTACTTGCTGAATTTGTCACCAACTAGGGCAGTTTATGACCGAATACCATATGAGCTATGGATAGAAAGAAGACCTTGGGTAAGTCACTTGAGAGTATTAGGTTGTATTGCTTACATTCATATTGATACTCATATGCATAGCAAGCTCCAGAAGAAGTCCATAAAATGCATTTTTGTGGGATACTGTTCAGGGTCCAAAGTGTAAAGGATGTACAATCCATTGAACGGAAAGATAATAGTCAGTCGAAATATGGTGTTTGATGAAAACAATAGATGGGCATGGCATGAAGATGCTAATAGGGCTGTTAGTTCGAAATGCCAGTTAATGGTGAAGAGGAACTGGCAGAAGATTAGCAACCCACCTCACCGAGTAGTCAAACTGCAAGTAGCAGTGGCATTGCCTCACCATCGAGTGAACCAGAATATATATCATCAGATGACACTCCTTCAAGGAAGGTTCACTCACTAAATGATATATATGCCACTACTTATGCCATGTTCATTGTAGATCCCACAACATTTGAGGAAGCTAACGAGAAGGAAGAATGGAGAGCAGCTATGCGTGAGGAGCTTGCCTCAATTCAAAAGAATGGGATGTAGGATCTAGTCGAGCTACTAAGAGACAAGACACCCATTGGTGTCAAATGGGTATTCAAGACAAAATACCATGCAGATGGTAGTATTCAAAAGTATAAGGCGAGATTGGTGGCGAGAGGATACTAACAATGATAGGTGATTGACTATGAAGACACCTTTTCCCCAGTTGCAAGATTTGAAACAATACAAATCTTGCTCTCGATAGCTGCTCAATTACAATGGTTAGTGTATCAATTTGATGTTAGGTCTGCGTTCTTGAATGGGGAGATAGAAGAGGAGGTATATGTATCGCAACCAGAAGTATTTATTGTTCAAGGAAGGGAGAATCAGGTTTACAGATTGCGAAAGGCTTTATACGGATTGAAACAGGCGCCTCATGCATGGTACAACAGGATAGATGCATACTTCATGAAAAATGGCTTTCACCGGAGCAAAAATGAGGCCACACTATATATAAAAAAGCAAGGTAACAATCAGCTTCTCGTGTACTTATATGTAGATGATATGGTTTATATGGGTTCTTCGTTAGAACTGATACATGAATTCCAGTTGAATATGAAGAAAATTTTTGAGATGTTAGATATAGGGAAACTGCACTACTTTCTTGGAATGGAAATAAAACAAGCAGAAGATGGGATTTTCATATCCCAGAGAAAGTATGCAACAGATTTATTAAAGAAATTCAACATGCTGAATTGCAAGACAGCTCCTACGCCAATAATCTGAATGATAAATTTCAGAATGATAATGGCACTCAATAAGCTCATGAGCACTATTTTAGAAGTCTTGTTGGAGGTCTAATTTATCTTACTCATTCAAGACCAGATATTGTTTTTGTTGTTAGTGTTGTGTCCAGGTTTATGCACTCCCCTTCGAGGCATCATCTAGGTGCTGCAAAAAGGATATTGAGATATGTAGCTGGGACGGTTATGTATGGAATATGGTATGCAAAAACTCCAGAATACAAGTTATATGGCTTTACTGACAGTGATTAGGCCGGATGTTTAGAAGATAGGAAGAGTACAACTGGCTATGTGTTTAGCTTGGGATCAGGGGTTGTTACGTGGAGTTCAAAGAAGCAGGCAATAATTGTACTATCAATATCTGAGGCAAAATATATGGTAGCAACAGCTTCTGGATGCCAAGTAGTGTGGCTAAGGAAAATCTTGGCAAATGTTGGACAAAAACAAGAAGGAACAACAATAATCTTATGTGACAACAAATCTGCCATAGCAATTTCCAAGAACCCATTCTTCATGGGCGAACAAAACACATCGATATCAAGGCTCATTTTATTCAGAATTTGGTGACAGATGGTGTGGTTTCGCTGGACTATTGCAACATAGAAGATCAGGTAGCAGACATCTTAACAAAGTCTCTTTCGAAGGCCAAGCATGAGGATCTCAGGATGAAGCTGGGTGTGTGTGAGTTTGAATCAAGGGAAGGTGTTGAAAACTGATTCAAACTTGTTCAAAGTCTGTTCCTATTTTATTGGGTCCCTGTTTTGTTTTCTGTTTTGGAAATAATATCATCGCGGGAAATAAGCATGCACACGTCATTGTGAATGATTTTTTTGTTTTGCACGTTGTCATGCATATTTTTTGTTTCTTCGCAAATCTGAGTTTGTTATTTGAGATTTCCTTGTATTTGCCTGTATAAAAAGGACACTTTGCATTCAATAAAAGTGTTGCAGTCGAAATACAAGTCTTTCTCAATTACAATTCTGCAATTATTTATTCTTTTGATTCAATATTGTTGTCACTGTTTTGTAGGATGAGATTGCAAAGTATATACAAAAGCATCTATTGTCAAAATCTTGTAATGTTGAGAGTGGGTCATTAAAGGATGGTATGTTTTGGTATCTCAAATAGCAGAAACACCAACACACATGAGAGAGCGAAAGGGAGAGAGAGCCCTTATCACCATTTGTAACTTTATCTTTTGTAGACATTATGGGTCTCATATTTACGTCTTCATTTCTACACTCACCGTCTCCACATCAATCTTGGTATATTGATGGACTCATATGATCCACTTCTGGAATAAAACTGGATCTCGAAAATCCTACCTCCAAAACTTTACAGTAATTTCAATATATATATATATATTCATGAAGCTCTACTATGCTTCGGCTTATCTTGATTCTAATTCTAATCTTGAAAGGGATATTATTTCTTAGTGATTACATCCCTCATCTCCCTGTCATCAACCAAAAAGTCTGCATTTATCGCCTTGTGTTGTACTCTAAATTGAATATCTCTTATGGTTGCTGGAGGTCTAGTTTATACTAGAAGGCGCATACCTGAAATTCATTGTTTATTTGTTAAAGGATTGAGATTTATCGTTCTAATGGTTCCAAAAGAACTATGGGTTATAGTAGGTTGGTTCCACTCGAGGATCACTGTTTGTTAAGGTTTGTTAAGGATAAAATTTTCTTTTATTAATGTTGAGAGTGGGGTGGATCATTAAAGGATTGTATGTTTGGGTGTCTCAAATAGCAGAAACACAAACATACACGAGAGAGAGAGAGAGAGAGAGAGGGAGAGAGAAAGCCCTTATCACCATTTGCAACTTCATCTTTGTAGACATTATGGGTCTCATATTTACGTCTTCATTTCTACACTCATTGTCTTCACATCACTCTTGGTATATTGATGGACTCATATGATCCACTTCTGGAATAAAACTAGATCTCGAAAATCCTACCTCCAAAACTTTGCAGTAATTTCAATATATATATATATTCATAAAGCTCCACTATGCTACTACTTATCTTGATCCTAATTCTAATTTTGAAAGAGATATTATCTCTTAGTGATTACGTCCCTCATCTCCTGCTGTCATCAACCAAAAGCTCTGCATCTATCGTCTTGTTTCGTACTCTAAATTGGATATCTCTTATGGGTTGCTGGAGGTCTAGTTTGTACTAGAACACACATACTTGAAATTCATTGTTTATTTGTTAAAGGATTGGGATTTATCGTTCTGATGGTTCCAAAGGAACCATAGGTTCCACTCGAAGATCACCGTTTGTTAAGGTTAAAAAAAAATACTAGTGTTAAATTTGAATGAGTATTACATATAAAATGCCACATCAAATTACTTTTTCTTAAATACCTAGCGAAAGAGATACATGTCAGCGTGCATGGATTTCACATTTAAAGGATTGTAAATAATTGTGTTTATAAGTAAGGATTTTAATAAGTTTAGCTATTTATTAAGTCATAAAATTATTTAAGGGTGAAATGGATAAAAATAATATAATTCAAAGTGTATAAATATGAAGAATAAAAAATTATTGAGCACTGCATGTGCATGCATATATATTTTTATTCACAATTATCTAACACACTTTTTATTTTTTATTTTATTATTATTTTTTTGTGTGTGAGTTCTCGAAGGTGTCACTAGTGTTTAGTGTTGAAGCAGCATTTTTTTAAAGTTCCTGGAATAAAGATTATAAAATGAAGAGCAGAAAAAAGTACATATTGGGTATGAAATCAAACTTCTGAGAAATTTGTGCTTGGATTTAGTTGAAAAATAACACTGGTCACCAACTCACCCTGCTGACCTTCTCTCCGACTGATCTCTCCTTATTATTATTATTATTGAGGTAACTTTCAAAGTTGATATCTTTCACCTTTTAAAACAAGATTAATAGCAATTAGCCTTTTATAAAAATAATTTAATCAATATATATATATTTTTTATAAATCAATTGATGGAGACTACATAATATTTGAGCTTTTCTATCCTTACTTGATGCGTTATAGTGTATAATTAATTCATATGATACATGTCAACATTTAATTTGTTGAGTATACAATTAGGCCAGATGATGTAAGATAATTAAATTAATATTATATAAAGAATATATAATGGCCAATTTGGCAATAATACTTATAGTAGTATTTAGTATTTTAGTTTATTTAAGGATTAATATTTAGAGATTTAAAAAGTATTTTTTATCTGATCACTATTAAAATAATTATTACCTTTATTTTATAATATTTATTGTTTAAAATATATTCTTTTAAACTAATAAAATTAATTAATAAATGCACTCACAAGTTTGATAGTAAGTGTATTTCAGTAAAATTGAGAGATTTCAAATTCTATTCTCCTATTTCCATTTTGAAAAGAAAAAATTCCTTTATTTACTTAAGGTTCTCGAGTGCTGCCAAAAAGAATAAGAAAATAAGAGAAAAGAATATAGTCAAAAGTGTAGCAAGCTTGAAAATTAAGATGAGAAAAACTGAGACTCACATTTTACAACAATTGAATCAAATATCGAAAGAAAATGATTTTATCGATGAAAGGTCCTTTACCAAACCATGTTTAGGGTTAGCATTTTATGATTTTGTGATTTTTGTTTGGAAATGAATGCAATGTTTTTGGATTAGTGCGCCTAGTTTATATTGATTAAATAGGATAATGCATGTATTTTGGATCAAATATTGTATAATGAATACTTATACACTGTTATTATATATATATGAAAATAATTTTTATTATACTTAGTAATTTCTATCACAATATATATAATTTTTAATAATGACCATTTTAATTTTTTTCTCGTTAATAATATATATATTATCATCAATAATATAATTGATCATTATTATATTAAATTTTAATGATTATTGTAAAATATTCTCATTCTCATTAATAATAAGAGTATGGATCGTTAAAGTGTAAGTGTATTTTTTTTTTTAAATTTCACATTAAAAAGTCAAAAAATTAGATATCACATAAAGTTATTATAAATTAATAAGAGATATGATTTATATATCGTTTAAATTCACAATGAGTATAAATTAAACTTTTTAATTGTATGAAAAATATTTTATATACTATTATTATCAATATTTAATTATTTTCAATTATTATCACTATTTAAAATTATTATATAGAAAAATAATAATTTTTTTTTAAATTTTAATGATAATTTTCATTGTCATCAATAAATTTTTTACGATAATATTAATTATTATTAATAAAAAAATAAATTTATCGCTATTGTTATAATTTTAACTACTAATTATAGTATCATCGTAATTAATATTAATGATTGATATAACAATAATTTCGTTCAAAAATTTTTAATGACAAAATCTCTAATATGACTTAGGATCAAATAAAATATTCGTTAATAATTTTCAACCATCAATATTTAATATTTAATGATATTTTTTTTTCATTAATAAATATTTTTCTGTTGTAAGTACACTTTACATCATATGCAATTAACAATAATAATATATATTAAATAATGTGAATAATTAGATTTCAAGTAAATTCGTCAATGAACTTGTTATTAGTGAAAAAAAAGACTAAAGTAATGGCTATAAATAGGGTGGCTATAAATAGGGTTTGCAGTATTCGGTTTAAATTAAAAAATTTGATCGAATTGAATTAATTTAGAAATTCAGTTTGACTTTTTATTTATTTTGATTCGATTCAATTTTTAATTTTTAAAATTTCAAATTATTTTCGTTCGGTTTGGTTTTGATCATAAAAAAATTAAAAAAACCGAACTGAATCGCTTAATGATAATAGTATATTATTTTTAATAATATAGAGAGAATGATAATAGTATATTATTTTCAATAATATAGAGAGATTAAATTATATTAAGGATAAAATATTTTAATTAAATTTTAAAATATTAAAAATAAAATATAAAAAATAAAAAATTTATTAAAATTCAAACTAATCAAATTGAATGAATCGAATTGAATTAGACCGATTCAGCTCGATTCAATTTTTAATCAAAATTAATTCAATTTAATTTTTATAAATACTATAATTTTAATTTTTAATTTATTTAATTCGATTCGATTTTAAATCGAACTGATTCCTCATCCCTACCTATAAAAATATAGACCGTTAATTTATATTGACTGACTTTTTTAGTCATAATTAGTTAGTAATTTATATTTATGTTTTTAATTGTGAAGGTATTGTTGGTTGTTAATATTTTCAAAAAATAATCAATATTTAATAATAATATAAAATTATAATTTACAATCATGAAAAAGGTAATCAGTCAGAATTGAACTCATCGCAACTAAGGTGTCATATTTTTCCTAAAATATATTTCGGACTAGCCTTGAAATTTTTAATGATAAATCTTATTGTAGGCGTATGCGGTTGAATAATTATTGTTAAATTAGATAATTTTATTATTATTTTTATATCGATAAGTCATTCTCCTTATACTATTTTTGTATATAAATACCATAGATGAATTTCTCAAAATAAAAAGATAATAACGCCTTCAGAAAAGATGAATTCGAAAAAATAGTTTTTACCATAAAAATATTTAAAAAAAATAATTATTAAATAAAAAATATTAATTGTAATATTACATTTTTATTAGTTATTCTTTTTTGGAGATTTAAATGAAAATATGATTATTTTTTCTATCTTGATTTATATTTTTATAATTTAGTTTATATATGTATAAATAATAAATTAGAAATTGATTGAGTGAATTATATAATTAGAATTTTCATATATAATATAACAATTTTAATGCGTTACTGTAGAATTAAATTATAGAATATATATTATGATTTTAATAATAAAAATATAAACATTGAAGTGTTTTTTATAATATATTTTTATATTATATTTAAAATAATTTTTTTCAATTTATATTTTTTAAAATTTTATTGTTATAAATTGGTTTTTATATATAAATAAATTAAAAATTAATTGAATTAATTATATATTTAAAATTTTCATATATAATATTATAATTTTAATATCTTATTATAAAATATATATTATGTAATGCTATACTAGAATTTTTTAAAGTAAGCCGTGAACTGTCACCCGTTACAATAAGACAGAGTCACGTGTCAAAAGTTTAATAAACTAATAAATAGTCTCACCTGTAGAAAGAAAGACTCGGACAACCATTATGCCCTGAGTCAAGAGAAAAGATCCAGTCTCAGGACATGTCAGCCTCAAGTTGAACAAACTTGCCCTTTCAGCGTCTAGACGAGTCTTCATAAAGAAATTACCATTAATAGTTATAATCTAGCAGATCTCTTTCACGTCTGCGATCATGGAATTCCCGACCAATTAGTTAGTGAATATCCCTTACCAGCAAGCCGGCCATATTATTACCAGATTATCAGGAAATACTATATTTATCTCCATCTTCTTACAGTATATAAAGAGAACGATCTTAGAGACCAAGGTAAACTATTATCCAATACAAATACTCTCAAGTTCGTCATTCATCATTTTCTTTAGTTTACTGATTTGAGGGTCAGCGTAGCTGCCTTGGGCATCCACCACCACCTCACATTCTGCTTCGTTCCGACCACATCATTATTTTATTTTTAGCGATATCATTTGGCTCCACTGCCGAGAGGGTCCATTGAATTCTCTCTGCTCATTTGGATTAAAACTAGTCTCTTATCCCTTTTATCTCTTGAAATGGCCGACAACTCACGAGCTACTGCTAAGGTTTCTACCAGTGAGGATTCTATCATTTCTTCCACTCCTGAAAGTGGGCAAAACACGGTCTCTATGGTCAATGAAGCAGATTTCAACAATCTGAGCATTGAGCAAATACTCTAGTATGCCAGAAGGTTGTAGGTTATTCTCGAGCAATACAAAACTCGAGAAGAGGTGTTATTCATGGCTCCTAAGGGAAGGGAATAAGTTTCTGAGGATACCCCAGAGACTCGGATAGAGGCAATCCAAATATGGTCCAAAAGAAAGGAAAAGTTTGAAGAAGGAGAGCCTTCAGATGATGTTCCCAAGAAGGTTGGCTGGAAGATGGGACGGGCCGCCTAAAGGTGCTAAGAAGTATAGTAAGAGGGCAAAAGGACAGGTCAAAAGCGAGGCCAAAAGCTAGATTAGTAAAGGTATGAGGGAGACCACAAAAGTTACATGGTCTTCCGAAGAAGGAACGACCGAGGTAAGTATAAGAAATATACTTCACTAAACGACTCACGAATGCATATCCTTATGTGGATTAGAAAAAATGACAAGAGGATCAGGTGGTCTCTTAAACTCAACCCTAAGAAAATCGAAAAATGAGATAGGACTAGGTACTGCCATTTTCATGAAGACCACGAACATGTGACGAAGGAGTGCCGAAAGATGAGATTGAAAGGTTAGTAGGGAATGACACACTTCGGAACTTTATGAGAAAGAGTAGAAAAGAAAAGAGGTTTGAACTCAAGGTAACAATTCCCAAAACTACTCCTGATAGTGAACCTATGGGAGATCATCCATGTGATTGCAGGAGGACCGAGTATTAATAGAGGTGACAATAAGGAGAATATCGCAAATATCCAGCTTCAAAGTCAAACTATCCAGCTCCTAAGTTAAACTCTGAGTTTTGAGATTCATCAAGTTAGATGACTGAGTCTTTTATTTTATCTTTAGAAAAATGTTTGCAATTTATAAAAATATGATAAAACTAAGATGCATTCTTCAAGCTTCTTTTATAGGAAAATTAGAATTGTTGAATGGATGAAAATATGGAGATAAGAACAAAGGCCACAAGGCCATCTGGGCAGGGTCCCGCATTATAATTCGGACGCTGGTCCACAAAAACAAATTCATAAAAGGCCACAAGGCTTACGGGCACTGGTCTGCGGAAATATATTCATAAAAGGCCACAAGGCCATCCAGGCATGGGTCCCACATTATAATCTGGGTGCTAGTCCACAAAAATAAATTCATAATAGGCCATAAGACCATCTAGACATTTAATGTCAGGATTGAAGGCGAGTACACGCCAGGACGACTTACAAGGTGTTAGTCCCGCATCACGAGAAGATTCCAAGGTATTCGATGCTAGAAAGCTCACCAAGAAAAAGTTAAGGAGCTCACAAGGGCTAGAAAGATGTCTGAAAGCTCGCTAAGGCATTTGATACCAAAATCTCGTTAGGGCTGTATAAGGCCAATGAGCTTGCAAGGGTTAGAAAAATGCTCAGAAGCTTGTAAAGACTAGAAAAATCCAAGAAGTTTGTAAAGGCTAGAAAAAGCCAAGAAGCTCATAAGGGCTAGGAAAATACCTGAAAGCTCGCAAAGGCATTTGGTGCCAAAAGTTCGTTAGGGCTGTGAAAGGCCAGGACGCCTGTCATGATTGTATAAGGCCGAGGAGCTCGTAAGGGTTAGAAAAATGCCTAGAAACTCGTAAAGGCTAGAAAAAAAACAAGAAGCTCTTAAGGGCTAGGAAAATGCCCGAAAGCTCGCAAAGGCATTTAGTGCCAAAAGCTCATTAGGGCGGCAAAAGGCTAGGGAGCCCGACAGGGCTAGAAAATACCCGAAAACTCGACAAAGCGAGAAAATGCCTGGAAGATGCTTAAGGGCAAAAGTGCCCAGACGACGCACAATTGCAAAAATACTCGGAACATGCTTAAAGAGCCCAAAAGACGCAAAAATGCTTGAAAGACATTTGAAGCCAAAAATGTCTAGAAGGAGCACAAATGCAAAACTGCTCGGAAGACACTTAAGAGCAATAATACTCAGAAGACGCTTCAAGAAAAAAAATACTTGGAAGAGGCACAAAAAAATCGCTTAAAAGCAAAAGAGGCCGAAGGATGCACGGAAGAAGATAAGAATCAGGGCTCAAGAGCCCGAAAGTTTACCAGAGGGAAATATACTCGGACAAAGGTATAAGACAAAAGACCCAGAATATCACCAAGACCATCAGAGCAAGAAATACCTGAAAGTTCGATAGGATCAGAGCAATAAATACCTGGAAGTTCGATAGGGCTGGAATCAAAACTCATCATTTTATCATTTTTAATTATCATAGCCACAAAATAGTTATCATTTTTGGGTAGGAACAAGCAAAGCAACGCGAGTACAGAAGGCCAATCTAAACAAGCCACATGTCTTAGATCGCAAAGACAATTGTCACATTCGAATCTAAGGAATCAAAGACCAGTGGTGGACCTCTGATGCTACACGAGAATTTTTCAAAATAAGCCATAAGTTTTCACTATAAGA
The DNA here is from genome assembly GCF_001659605.2 of Manihot esculenta. NCBI lineage: Eukaryota > Viridiplantae > Streptophyta > Magnoliopsida > Malpighiales > Euphorbiaceae > Manihot > Manihot esculenta. Next base: position 7,833,365 of record NC_035164.2, on the reverse strand, counting down.
CAGGGCCACATGGCAAGGACTTGATAAGTTGATAAACAGTCTCACATGTAGAAAGGAAGACTCGGATGCCCGGCCCCTCAAGAAGACTCGGACGACCATTATGCCCGAAGCCAAGTGGAAAGACCTAGTCTCAGGACAGGTCAGTCTCAGGTCGAACAGACTCGCCCTCTAAGCGTCTGGGTGAGTCTTCATAAAGAAATTATTGTTAACAGCTATAATCCAGCAGATCCCCTTCACGCCTGCGATCACAGAATTTTTGACCAATTAGCCGGTGAAAATTCATTACTAGCGAGCCGGTCACATTATCTTTGGATTATCAGGAAATACTATATTTATCTCATTTTTTTTACAGTATGTAAAGAGAATGATTCCAAAGACCAAGATAAGTTATTTCTCCACACAAATATTCTGAAATTCGTCATTTATTATTTTCTCAACTTTACTGACTTGAGTGTCGGAGTGACTGCCGTGAACACCCATCACCATATTACATTCTCTTCTTTGCAAGTTTAGCCAATCATAACATAATTGTGTTCGATGACGTCATCATTGTATTTTTAGCAATATCATTATACACCTCATAAAAATATAATTATTAAAAATATCATCATTTTATTTTTAACAATATCATTATGCATCTCATAAAAAATATAGTAATTAATGTATTTTTATAATATAATTTTATATTATATTTGAAAGTCTCATTAAATAATACTAGTTAATTAAAATTTACATTTACGAAGCTAAATACGCTCAGTTAAACTCGTGGTTAATCTTTTTAAATAATTAAATCATTTCTAGAAGAATTTTTTAAAACAAGTTTTGTAAATAAATTGTTCCGGAAATACCATTCTTTAATTATTATTTTTGAAAATATATTTAAAATTTTAAATTCTGAAAGAAAAATTCTTTGATTCTTAATTTTTAAAATCTTTATACTGATAAATAATATGCTCAAAATTTCACATACACTTTAAACTTTTATATATCTAAACTAGTGGGACAAATAACAAAGAAATTAAATAATTATTAATATTAAATATTAAAATAAATTAATTCAATTATTTATTAGAAAAAAAAATATATTTTTTCTAATAAACGAGGAAGACAACACAAGCACTACCTATTCTATCAGCAAATAATTCACTACGCAGATTTTTTAATAAATGAGTATTGAAAACAAAAAAGTAACTGGAAACGAAGGGTCTACAACACTATAAAAATCTGTCGAAATAGTAATGGATATTAGTAACGGATTTAAATCCGTTACAAATTTATAACGAATGAGTAACGGATTTTATATTCCGTTACTAATTTTTATTATTTAGTAACGGATTAATAATTCGTTACCAAATCTGTTACTTAATAAAATTATTTATAAATTTAATAACAGATTTTGAGATCCGTTATAAATCCGTTACTAAATTAGCTAAAAATTAGTAACAGATCTCAATCCGTTAATAAATTTGTTACTAAATCGGTTACTAAACAAATAAATTAAATAAATAAAATAGTAACGGATTTAATAACGGAATGCAATCTATTATATAATTAGTAACCGATTTAGTAACGGATTTAATCCGTTACTATTTTTTTAATAAAAAAATCAATTTTTTATTTTTTAAAATTCCAAATTTTCCTTTTATATTAGTAATGGAAATAATCTGTCACTAAATCTGTTACTGATTCGAAAATTAGTAATAAATTCTATAATCCGTTACTAAATTTTAGAAAATAAAATACCGCGCTTTTATTTTAAATTTCTGCATTTTTATTTCTAATTTAGTAACGGAAAAAATCTGTTACGGAGTCCGTTACTAATCTAAAATTAGTAACAAATTAAGAAATCCGTTACTAAAATTTGGAGAATAATACCGCCTTTTTATTTTAGTTCGCTCGCATGTTTTTTTTTTAAAATTTAGTAACGGCAAAAATCTGTTACGGAGTCTGTTACTAATATAAAATTAGTAACGGATTAAGAAATTCGTTACTAAAATTTGGAGAATAATACCGCCTTTTTATTTTAGTTCACCCGCATTTTTTTTAAAAATTTAGTAACGGATTAAATCCGTTACTAAATCCATTACTAATCTAAAAATTAGTAACGGATTAAAAAATCCGTTACTAAAATTTGGAGAATAATACCACCTTTTTATTTTAGTTCGCCCGCGTTTTTTTTAAAATTTAGTAATGGATTTAATCCGTTACTAAATCCGTTACTAATTCGCGTATTTATACACTCACCCATTTTATCTCCCTTCACTTCATTCATTTTCTTTCTCCCCATTTTATTTCCCTTCATTTCATTCATTTTCTTTCTCCTCTTATCTCCTCATTTCTTCATTTCTCCCATATCTTATTTTTTTTCTTAATTATTAACTCCATTTTTTTCATTTTCTTTCATTTCCTTCAATTTTATCTTCAATTTTATCTTCAATTCCTTCAATTTTCTTTCATTATTGATCTTCCTTTTATCACTTGATTTTTGTTTTATTTTCTCTCATATTTTTTCTTTCATTTTCTTCTATTTTCTTTCATTTTCTTTTATTTTCTTTCATTTTCTCTTCCACTTTCTATCATTTTCCCTTCCTCTTTCTTTCATTATTCATTCATTTACTTTCTTTTCTCTTATATATATACACTAACCTTTTTTTTTACATTCTTTTGTATATCTTCATTTTATCTTTTTTTTTTCTTCATTTTTTCTTCATCTTTCTCTCATTTTCTTTCTTTTTTCTATTTTTTCTTCCTTTTTTCTTATTTCCTTTAATTTTCCCTTTTTTCTTATTTACTCTTCATTTTTATCATTATTTTCTTTTATTTTCTTTCTTTTGTTATTTTCTCTTTTATATCTCATTTTTTTCTATTCTCTCATATTTTTTCTTTTTTTAAATTTTCTCATGTAATTTTATAATAATTTTCTCATAAAATTAATAAAATTTAAAATATTAAAGTTAATATTTAATATAAAATACAATGAAAAAATTAATAGTTTACCATAATTAAATTATTATCTAATGTAAAATATAATGAAATAAATTAATTCCATTTCAAAACAAAATGAAATAAATTAATAATTTAATATAATTTTTTAAAATTAACAATAGATTTAATAACGGAATAGAAATTTAATATATTTTTTTATTTTTTATTTTATCAAATTAGTAACGGATTTTTATCCGTTACTAAATTTAGTAACGGATGCAATTTATTTATATATTTTTAATTTTTATTAAATTAGTAACAGATTTGAAATCCATTATTAAATTTCATTACAAATCCGTTACTAAATCAGTAACGGATTGCTAATCGGTTACTATTGCATTAGCAACGAGGTTCATAGTAACGGATGTAAATCCGTTACTAATCCATTACTAAACTGGTTAGTAACGGATTTTTCATTGATTTGTAACAGAAAAATCCGTTACTAATCTGGAAAAATCTTATAGTGCAAAAGTTATTTATGAATTAGGAGTTTTTACAGCTAATCTGGCAGTGAGAGATTAATTTAGTGTCTGTGCCAAATGGTGCTGTTTGTCAAAAAAATATTAAAGTGCAATAAATTTTTTTTATTTATTATTAAAAAAATGTTAAATTTTGTAATTGTTGCATTTGTGCTTGTTTGTCAAATTAAAAACAAATAAAAAAAAATTGACAGCCTACTGCGTGACGAGCTACCATTAAAAGCCTGTCGAGCAGTGGCGGAGCCAGGAGCTTTCTTTTGGTAGGGCACCGGCTGCGCTGCTGCGGCATCACCGGCTGCGCCGCTGCGGTACCTTCATCCCCTTCAAAGCATTTTCCGGTCGCCGGTACGGCACGTACCCCTTACCGTACCTTCCCTCCGCCCCTGCTGTCGAGGCAAGCTTTTCAAATATATATATATTAAAAAATCTTTAAATTAATATACTAAAATAAATTATTATAATATGATTAAACATATTTATAATATATATAATAAAATATGTTTTTATTATAATATATATATAAAAAACTTAAATATATTTTTTATTAAAATTAAATATCATATTTAATATTATAAATAAAAATATATATATTTATTATATTTAATTTTTCTAAATATTCTTAATATTATATTATAAACAAATAAAAGAATCATAAAAAAAATACTAATGTGGGTGAAATAAAAATATGCTATGATTGATTAATCAGCAAGAAAAAAAAGTGAGGTGGTTAGTATGTATAACAACCACTTTGACACTTAAGTCAATGAACTAAATGAAAAGGCAAATGTAATACAAATTGCTTAAAACTCAAGAGTAATTGTGTAAGAATGCATACGTTGATCTTTTTGTTCCTCTGCTTTTTTACTATAAGAAAATAGAATTGGTTATCAAATCTCTTAGAAATCCGACTAACACCGGCTACTGGATATGAGATTCTGCGATTATAGGTGTAATTGGGATCTGCTAGATTGTGCTCTCTAACGGTAACTCTATATGAAGTCTCGTTCTGTTATTGAGAGAGCGAGACTTGAGGAAGATCTGAGGAGTACAGTGTCCACGCCTTCCTTTCAACAGGTAAAACCGTATATTATCTTATCAAACCTTTGTCGCGTGGCCTGTCTTAAGGTGACAACTCATGGCTTATTTTGGGCGATCATTGTGTTACATCAGAGATCCCCCGCTGGTTTTTTATTCTTCAGATTTAAAGGTGACAATTGTCTTCACGATCTAGGGCACGTGGCGTGCATAGATTGACCTTCCATGCTCACATCAGTTTGCCTGCTCCTGGTCATAAATGATGATTGCCTAGTTCCTCGAGCCACATTCAAAGCCTACCGTCAAAACTATCATATAAAAACCCTTCTTCTCCTCTAAATACCACTTTTGCTCACAACTGATTTTTGTGCTTTAAAAAAGACTCGACAACTCCTCTTTCCATTTACAGACTCCCTTCTTTAAGGTAATTCATATTCTTTTTTCTTCCATAGCAATGAAGAGGAACACTTCTTCTTCTTCTTCTTCTTCTTCTTCTTCCTCTTCCTCTTCCTCTGATGGAAGTTCAACCTCTGGCTCCTCATTTGATGGCCCCGTTCCTGCTCCTGCTCCCATTGTCCCGCTGAGGGCAGTCCATGACCACGAAAGCATCTTGATAAATGATACTCCTTCCGTATTGACTTTGAAGGATGTAGACTGTCTCTGTGATCACTGTCAAAATCTCATGAGAGACCTTCCAAATTTATGCCCCCACCTTGCGCGTTAACGTGGATGACTGTATTCTTGTTGAGGATACAATCATAATCTATGAAGAGCAATTAAAGGCAGGTCTTTGATTTTCGATGCATCTATTCTTCATTAAAGTCCTTCATTTCCAAAAGCTGGCAGTTGCCCAATTACACCCCAACAGTTGGAGGATCTTGGTGGCTTTCCGCTTCCTCTACTTCAGCAACAACATCGAGTCGAGTATTACGCTATTCTCCCAGTTGTACTAGCTAGGAACCTGGAAGAACAAACAATTCTGGTACTTCGATGGCAAAAAACACCAAACTCTTTTCAATCGGATACCCTCATCCCTCAAACCCTGGAAAAATAAAATTTTCATCCTACGTCACCGAGTATCTAGGGGTTTTAAGAGGCTCCAAACTTATTGGAACATATATGTGGAGCTTTGAAAGGATAGAGTCTAGCCATAGTGGGATGATGAGGAGTTTTTGGACTTCCTCTAGAGGATAGCCTCATCATAGAGGATCAATATTACCATAGCGGTGAGGAATGCCCTTGTCCTGCAAAGCCACCCTTAGGCTAACTAGGCTCGGGCTTCTCACCCGTCCAACCTTCCAACTAATTGGAAAAGCACGTCTCATGCTAGTATGCAATGTATTTTTCTTTTTAACTCTTTTTGTATTTCAAACTGCCTTACTCACCTTTTGTTTCATGCAAATATGGCCGAGTCAAGAATCAAATTCACCGAGGCAACACATGCTGCTTGTAAGGAAAAAGTTGTTACCAGAGCAACCAAATCAAATCCAAAGCGAGCTCGTCACGTCGAGGAGATCATCATGCTTCCTCCTCCTTCACCCACTACTGCAACTGAAGAATCGATCCCTACTCAACCAAGTCTTCTATAAGGGGAGCCTCTGTTACAATCCCTATCTTTGTTGAGCCAACACTTGAGAATGCAAGGATTGAGTCCCAGTGGCCTCATAGCATCCAACACCTATCAGTCCTCATAGCTAAGAATGTTTTGAGGCTCGAGGACCATCATTGCCTGAACGAGGTCGAGTCGGACAACCTCTTCAACAACAACATGCACTCTTCTATGGAGAGTGTCCTCTGCGCATACATGGACAAGGAGCAGAACAAGGTTCTAAGGCAAGAATTCAGGGCCCAAGAGAAAGACAAAGGTCTCCTATAAGAGGAATGCTCGAGGCTGAAGTCTCTGATTGATGAAGTGGAGGGTACCATGAAAGAGACGCTAGAGTCAATGGACAAGCTCTAGGCGGACCTGGATGAGGCCAACGCTTCCAACCTTGTCCTTGAGAATCGGGCAAAGAATGTCAAGGATCAAGTGACTATCCTCCAATGACAAGTCTAGGAGCTGCAGTCTCAAGCTGAAGAGAACTGGACCGCCTCCAACATAATTATTGAACTAGAGGCTGAGCTTCAGAAGACAATGGCCCAGGAAAGTGAGATGTTCGTTGAGGGATAAGGCTCAATCAAGAAAGAGCTAATAAAGTGTTTTCCTACCGAGAAATTTGCTTGGATAAATGATATTTTCCTAGAGGAGGAGGGAGAGGTCGACCAAAAGGAGGAGAGGATTGAAGACATCGACTGAGTCTTTGCAAAAAATATAATAAAAGTAGACAATATAAATGTAATAGATATTCGAGAGAAGGAAACTGCAAATATTCATCCTCCCATGTAATCTTCTTCGATATGATGAAAATTTTCTTTTATATCTTTTCATTGTTTTTACTAAGTGCTTTGTAGAATCGATACTCAACAATAACTCTTATTCAATAATCACCAAATAAGACTTAAATAATTTCTAAAAATTGCTAAGCGGGGTTAACACCCAACCACATACCTGGCAGTCTCTGCCCTTTGCCGTAAACTAAATAAACTTGTTAAGGGGTTTTAATAACCAATTAACGGCCTGGCAAATACTTGCCTAGTAGCTGTGAAATAAATAACTTCGAAAAAATAATCACTAAAACTAGACACTCAGTCCTGATAATGATTTAAAGACTTTATTAACTAGGACCGACACCTTGTGGCTCACCTACCCGCCTTGTGGTCTGGATCTAAAATGCCTTAGTAATCTTTATAAAATGGGACTAACACTTGGTTATTGAGCCTAGTGGAAAACCGCCTTGTGGCCTAGGCATAAAATGCCTTAGTAATTTTTATAAAATAGGACTAACACCCGGTCATTGAACCTGTAAGATCGATACCCGCCTTGTGGTCTAGGCATAAAATGCCTTAGCAATTTTTATAAAATGGGATTAACACCCGGTCATTGAGCTTGACAGATACCCGGCTTGTGGCCTGAGCATAAAATGCCTTAGTAATTTGTATAAAATGAGACTAACACCCGATTATTGAGCCTAGAGGATACCTGCCTTATGGCTTGTATATAAAATACCTTAGTTAAAGGGGCTAAAACCCGGTCATGGACCTAGCAGATACCTGCCTTATGGTTTGGGCATAAAATGCCTTACTTAACGGGGCTAACACCCGATTGTGGGCCTGGTGGATACCTACCTTATGGCCTTGGCATAAATGCCTTAATTAATGGGGGTTAACACCTAGTCATTGAGCCTGTAAGATAGCCGCCTTGTGGTCTAGGCATAAAATGCCTTAGAATTTTTATAAAATGGGATTAACACCCGGTCATTGAGCTTGACAGATACCCGCCTTGTGGCCTGAGCATAAAATGCCTTAGTAATTTTTATAAAATGAGACTAACACCCGATTATTGAGCCTAGAGGATACCTGCCTTATGGCCTGTATATAAAATACCCTAGTTAAAGGGGCTAAAACCCGGTCATGGGCCTAGCAGATACCTGCCTTATGGCTTAGACATAAAATGCCTTACTTAACGGGACTAACACCCGATCGTGGGCCTGGTGGATACCCACCTTATGGCCTTGGCATAAATGCCTTAATTAATGGGGGTTAACACCCGGTCCTGGCCTGGCGGATACCTGCCTTGTGGCCTTGGCATAAAATACCTTAGGTAACGGAACTAATACTTGGTTAAGTGCCTGGCGGTTATCCGCCTTGTGACTCGCCTGGCAAATACCCATTTTTTTGGCAATTTTTCCTGTTCCCGTGCTTTCATCAATCCATCTTTTCTGATAATTCTTATTTAAACAACAAAAGACTTGAAAAAAATATCGTAATTTTATTAGTAATATTTCTATGAATTACAAAATTCACTAGAGTAAAAAGTGACTCTGCCATCTTATTCGACCAAATCATAAGCATGAGAATGAATAACCTCGGGAACCTGAGGGTCCCTTTATGTTCTCATCCAACTCACCAATCTCGACATCCTCATTTTTACCATACTCTTTGTTTAAAGACTTGGGGTTGCACTTAGGAGCTGAATATCTATTCTATCTCTGTAGCCCTTTTTTGCCATTTGGTCCTCCTACAATTACATGGATAACTCTTATGGGTTCATTTTCATCAGGATTGAACGGTGCTCTTACCTTAGGTTCTATCCTTTTGTCTTCTCTATCTTTTATAGCGAACCTCCTCAGGGTTCCATTTCTAATGAATCTTTCAATCTCATCCTTCAGTTGCCTGCATTGTTTTGTAGTGTGCCCATGAGGCTCATGAAATCAGCAATACTTTGTTCTGTCTCGTATGCCTGATTTTTCCGGATTAAGCTTGGCGGATTATTTGATCTCTTTGCCATTTTTTTTATCCACATAAGTATGTGTATTCGTGAGTCATTTAATGGAGTATAGTTTAGACTTGGTCGCTCCTATTCCATGACACTGGATAACTCCTTCACTTTCATAGCTTTACTTATCTAAATTTTGACTCTTACTCTAGCCTAGCTTCTTATCCTCTCTCAACACTTAAACTTCATCATCCAGCCATATGTATTTTGAATCCTTATCCATCAGCTGTTAATAGGTAGCGGCATGGTTCTTGATTAGAGAATCCATGAACTTGATATTGTGCGTTCCTTTTTTCAACTCTTCACATGCTGTCTGCATTAAAACGTGAGATAAAGCTCCTTAAAGACTCGCCATCTCCTCAGTGGAACTTCTGTGAGTTAGAGGAGAGCTTTTTAGAAGGTATGTAAGTAATAAACCTAGACTTAAACAATATAGCAAATTGTATAAACTTTTAAATTGAACTTGCGCTCAGATGTTGGTACCATTTCTGAGCCAAACCTGTGAGTGTGGATGAGAACACTCGACATAATACAAAGTCGTTAACATCTTGAAGCTGTATTATTATTCTAAAGATCGCCAAGTGACTCTTGGGATTTGCTATTCTGTTGTATTTGTCCAAACTTGGGAGTTTAAACTTGGTAGGAAAAGTCTTTGCAAAGATCTTTTCTGAGAGGGGCTAGACATCAGATAGCCATAGTCCTCCTCTTACTCCTTCTGGTACCTTTGTACGGCTCGTATCAGCCTCCATTCGATATCTGTCGGAGCCTTGTCCGACGACTCCTCTTTCTCCAACTTGGCTGTAACGACCCGGAAATCGGACCTCTACCGGCGCTAGGATCCAGATCGGCTTAAGGCCATCGGGACCCGTAGCTAGCCACACATTCATCCTGTGAACCTGTTTAATCCCATACATGATCAACAACTTACATAAAAATTTTGAACTTTCTTTCTATTCATTCATTCTTTCGTTCATTCACCAAACTCAACCTGTGCATACACTATACATAAACATAATAATAAACATTAACCCCTCTTGGAGTCTCAACACTGCCCCAATGGGGTGACATAACATATATTGAGTTTGGTTACATAAACATCATTAAAATCATGTACTCAAAGGGATTACCAACAGACTAGAGTCAAGCACAACTATAAACCTCAAAAGGCTGGACAGGCACTTTCGGCGGCACCTTCGGCGGCCGAAAGTCTCCTCCAGAGACGAAACTCGGGTAGGTTCGGCGGCACCTTCGGCGGCCGAACCCTCTCTCCAGAAACGAAAGTCAGGTACTTTCGGCGGCCGAACATTACCTTCGGCGGCCGAAAGTCTGCTTTCAAGCCACAACTCAACTTTCGGGGGTAAGGTTAGGCGGCCAAACCATGCATCCATAGGCATGTTCGGCGGCCGAAACCACCTTCGGCGGCCGAACCTGAGTTCATCCAGAACTCAGCCTTCGTGCATACCAGCCTCCCAAACCTCACAAAACAACCCCAAACCTCACATACTCTCTCCCAAGCATGCATACACACTCCCACAAGCAAAGAGAGCAAAGAAACTAGCTTAAACTCCTCAACACAACATCACATAACATACATTGGGCATAAAACCCACAAAAACCTTAACATGCATATCTACCCATACTCAAACATTAAAACCTCCACAAAACTTAAAACTTTATTAAAACTCAAGGAAAACAAGGATCTACACTTACCTCTTCAAGATTGAGGATTGGTGCGACCCAAAGCTTGAGGTGTGGAGAATCCAAGCTCCAAAAGCTCCAAGCTCCCAAAACTTCTATTTTCGCTTTAAATCTTCAAACCAAGGGTAGATCTTATGAAAACTTGAGAGATTTTGAAGAGAAGACACACAAGCAACCAAGGGAGGGCAGAAACTCACCTGAGTTCGAGAATGGGGAGAAAACTCGCCCATTTCCGATCTGAGGGCTCTTTATAGGTGGCCTGGTCATCAACCTTCGGCAGCCTAACGTGCCCCCTAAACTCATGCATGTTCGGCGGCCGAACCTCACTTTCGGCGGCCGAACCTTGGCTTGCTCCCACAAGACTTTCGGAGGCCAAAGGCGCTCCCGAAGCCTTCACATGTTCGGCGGCCGAACTTAACCTTCGGCAGCCGAACCTCTGATTTTCCCTCCTTGGCCTTTCTCTTCAAAAACTCAACTCTTTTCTATTTAAAACCATAAAACACTTAAAAACATTTTAGAAAACCTTTCCTTTACCCTTGCTCTACCCCCCAAAGAGGATCCGACACCCGAGATTCCACCGGACGGTAGGAATTCCGATGTCTGAACGAGCGGGGTCTTACAGAAGAACTCCCTCACTACTGGCCTCCTCTCTGCTGAAATATGGGACAAACTGCCAAGTGATTTCCGGCTTAAGGCGTCTGCCACAACATTCGCCTTACCCGGATGGTACTGGATCTTGCAATCATAGTCACTGAGCAGTTCTACCCATCTTCTCTGCCTCAAATTCAAATCTCTCTGACTCAGGATGTACTGCAGGCTTTTATGATTTGTGAAGATCTCACATTTTACCCCATAAAGGTAATGCCTCTGTAATACCCGGCTAGATCAGGCATCGAAATTCTTACCGTCCGGTGGAATTCGTGAATGTCGGAGTTGTCCAGAAGGGTAAGAGAATGGTTTTCTAAACTGTGTTAAGTGTTTTTACAGGTTTTGAATGAGTTTTGGTTTGAGTTTTTGAAGAGAAAAGACTATGGGGACTTTTGCCATGTTCGGCCGCCGAAAGTGCTATAGATTCGGCTTCCGAAGGTCATGTTCGGCCCCCGAACGTTGCATGATTTTGCATGCAGGTTTGGCAGCCGAAGGTGAGTCGGCCAGCCCTCTATTTCAGTGCCTCCAGTCGGTGAAATGGATAGATTTCAGTTCCTTTCACTCCTGAGGTGAGGCCACATCCTCCATGAGTCACTTGTATAGTTTTATTAAAGTGTGTAAAGATTTACTGAGTTGGTTTGTGGTTGTGAAGGGTTTGAGTGAAAAAGAGAGGTTTGGTGGTTTGAAGAAGGTGAAGACGAAGTTGGTGCCTAGGTTTGAGTTCAGATCGTTCAGCTTCTTGTATCAAGAGGTAAGTGAAGATCTTGAGCTCCTTTTGTTGATTTTATAAAGGTTTTATGGAGGTTATGGGTAGAAATGCATCTTTAGGGTTTTAAGTATGTTTTTGATGTGTTGATGATGAAAGTATGTTTATGTGTTATGTTTGTTGTTTTGTTGGGGTTGTAAGGTAGTTTTGGACCCCTTTGTGCATATACTTGAGTATATGTGAGTTAAGGAGTTATGTTATGCATGTTTAGAGAGGTGGAATGGATGGAGGAGCTAGGTTACGGGAGAAGCTGAGTTCTTGAAGAACTCAGGTTCGGCAGTCGAAGGAGCATTCGGCCGCCGAACCCCTTGCTTGGTGGCTTAGGCTGCCACAGCTTGCCCCCGAGTGTTTTTGAGGTTCGGCTCTGTTTAGGGGATTCGGCCGCCGAAGTTGCCACCGAAGGTTAGAGACTTTCATCTCTGGAGTGTGTTGTGACCCCCGAACCTTGCCCCCGAAAGGGTTCGGCAGCTGAAAGTGGAGATTCGACCGCCGAAAGTATGCGAGTTTCGGCTCTGGACAGGACATTCGGCCGCCGAACCTGCCGCCGAATGTGTTCTGTCTAGCTTTTCTTTTGCATACTTTATGTGATTATTCTATGAGCTTTTAGAGGGGTTTTGGGAAGCGGTTTAAGAGTTGTTTATGAGTTGTTTAGGGTATGTTTGACACCTCATGTGAGTCCATTTGTATAGGATTGGACCTGAGAGATCGAGGAGGTCACCGGAGGTAGGTGTTGCAGAGTCAGTTCAGTTTTCTGCTAGAGGAACAGAAGTGGGTAGAACTAAACTTAATCTTTGATACTGAGAAAATGGAATGCTTTAGCATCATTCATGCATCATGGATGCCATGTTATGTACATAGGGTGCTTGCATTAGAATCACGAATATGGTGCATTGCATTATTTACTAATAATGGGGATTGGACCAAGGCGACATCAATAGCCCACGATCTGTCATGGCAGTGAAAAACCTGTGTGAGTTCCTTCGGGAATCGAGTGCCGACAGAGGGAGTTTTGAGGTCATGTCTAATCCGAGATGTGAAATGTTTGTGTTGTGCCACATTCATGTAAGTGTGTATTCATGAACTGTTTTTCAATGTTTCTACTCACTGGGCTTTAGAAGCTCATCCCTTTCCCTTAATCCCAGTTTTGCAGGTTCAGAGTTAGCTGGGAAGTGAAGCAGCAGAGTGTTGATTAAAGGCCTGCATGTGTAATAGAATAGTGTGGACATGATGTAAATTAAAGAGATATATGTAAAGGCATGTAATAGCTAGTAAGTCAGTATGATATGGTTTAGAATGTGCTTTGCCTAGTGATTGTTTATCCCTTGTGTATGCATGTATCCTGTTGTCAGTTTCTTGATGAGAAATGAGTCAAACCAGGCTTAATAAATATTGTGTTGCGAAAACTCCAGTAAAATTTAACTGTGAGGGAAGATAGGGTTTGATGCCTTTGACCCAAGACCAGACCGTGAGGGAAGATCAGGTTTGAGTCCCGTGACTCTATGGACAGAGTTACTGGTGTAAGCCCTGGGGGCTATTTCAAATTGGTATATCTGATTTTTTTAAGGTTAAGTCTGGTAGTTTTACAGAAAAAGTTTAGAAGGCTAGTAGTCGAGTCGGATCATGTATGGGATGTTTGGAGTTTAGGTTAGGCTTGCTACGGGTTCTGGCGGCCTTAAGCCGATCTGGATCCTAGCGCCGAGCAGTTTGGAGCCGTTACAAAGGGGTACCGGTTTCCGGGCTGTTACAGATGGTATTAGAGCATAGGTTTCCTCAATAGTACGGTGTGTGAGCATTTTTGTTCAAGGATTAGAGATCCCACATCGGAAAGAGGTTGATTCAGTCATAGAAGGCAAGCACAACAAGTAAAATCATGTCCACTAGGGTGTGAAGTTTTGTTTTGCATGATGATGTAAAATGCCATGATGTATGCTATACATGTATATGTTGTACGTTCATGTGTTTGTCATATGAACTATATGTGTCTTAATATTTGTCTCTTTGTGTTTTGTGTTTTCAGAAGGGCTAAGATGAGTGGTGTTAGTCCTCAGATTGATTCAGATCCGTCTGAAGGGTCTTTTGCTGAAAGCAGGGAAAGAATGGATCTAGGGAGAATATCTGGAGATAGGAGCAAAGTAGCGTTAGATGTGCAGAAAAGGGAGGTCGGTTTGCAGGTGAATATGGATGAAGAGTCGTTAGACGATGTTCAAACCAAGGATTCTAAGATTTCAGGCATAGGAGAGAATGATCCCTCTACTTGGAGTACAGCTACCTCAAAAGGAGTGAAATGGGGGAGTACTAGCAAGAAAAAGGTCAGAGGTCTTAGAAGGTCAAAGAAAATGGAGTGGGGTAGGACTAGGAAGGGCAGGTTGTGGAAGCGATTGCGATTAGCGTGTGTGAGATGTGGAAGGATGCATAAGGGAGTTTGTCTTGCAGGGACAACAGCTTGTTTTACGTGCGGACAGGAAGGGCACATAGCACGTGAGTGTACTACTGCGCTTTGGATGGCTCAGTCCCAGCGGACATTTTCGGGTAGAGCTGTTCAGCAGGAGGCAGCCACATCAGACCCAGTGGTGCCAGGTATGTTCACTTTTGATGTGTCTGTTTTGTGGACTTAGTAGGGTAGTGGCTACTAGGAGAGTAGCAGAGGATATCAGAGTAAGATGTTCAGAGTAGGTAGGAAGAGATAGAAATTCAGAAAAGCGGTCATAGCTAGAGGTCAGTGAACCAAAGAGGAGGTATATGGGATGTAGTAACTGTGAGTTTGATACTTGCCGATATAGTGAGATTAATCTTTTCATCTCATAGTATAGAGAGAAAGTAAAAGAGAATAAGAAGAGTAAATGAGATAGCTTAGAGAAAGTAACAGAGAAACAAACAGTAAGAGTAAGGTCAGAAAGAGGGTAGAGCTGGTCTGGGATTAGGTAGTCGTTGAGGGACAGAGGAAAGGGTCAGTCTTTTCTTCTGTAGATTCCCGAGGGAAGTTTCGTTAGCCTTAGCTTGGATCTTCCCCCTGATATCATAGGAGGCTAACACATCAAACACGGTGACGGCAGACACGTTCACTTGGACGTGTTTGGATGTGTATGCTTTGTTTTGGACCCTAGTGTTTCGCTTTCCTTGCTAGTTGTGAGCCGGTAATAGGGTGGGTTTGATGACTTCTGGGCTTAGAGAGTTTTCTTTGAGTTGGTAGACCCGAGTGTGATCCATCTGTGGCAGAGTCAGTCTGTCGGTTTAGTTCAGAGTGTGTTGAGAGTAGTGGATGCAATCCAGCTGACCTTATGGTTCTAGAGTTGACTGTGTGATGTCAATCTAGGGCGGATTGGCTAGCTACTCACAGTACTACCTGTGTCTGCAGAGACAAGGTAGGAGAGTTCAGAGTATAGAGGCTAGGATGGATCAGAGTGAGTCCTTAGAAAGGACAGAGTATAGGGGTGCCTAGAAGTTAGTGTCAGCCCCGCAGGCTCATAGTTTTTTTAAGACAGGTTGTCAGAGGGTTCTCGCTCTTGTGAGCAATTTTAGCAGTCAGTCAGGGAATCAGCCTCAATGCCGGTGCTAGTAAGTACTAGATGTTTCCCAAGCGAGCTGTCAGGTTTACCATCTGTCAGGGAATCAGAGTATGGAATAGGAGTGGTGTCTGGACGCGAAACCATTTCTTTCCTTCCCCTACAGGATGGCACCTGCAGAGAGAAAGAGAGAGTAAAGGGTAGTACAGAGGCTTGGTAGCTAAGAGGTTTTATCTGACTTAGTACCTCACCCTAGAATGTTCCAGAGTTGTGGTGGGAAACGAAGGATGAATCTTTGAGCTTTATTAGTACCTGTAAGTGGTTACTAGGTATTCCTAGTTAGGATTGATCTCGTAGAACAATGAGTAAGAATCGATTATGGTTTTCCTAGATAGCTCCTAGCTGTGAGTATGATCTGTTGAGAGTTAGAATGTGAAAGATAGAAGAGGAAAAGATAAAGAGAAATAGGATAGGGATCAGAGTGCGCAGCGAAAGCTGTGGAGTTTAGGAGTGAGTTGAGGTCTTACGTGTTTATTTGTTTGTTTTTAACATTCGAGGACGAATGTTTTTAAAGGGGGGAAGATTGTAATACCCGGCTAGATCAGGCATCGGAATTCTTACCGTCCGGTGGAATTCGTGAATGTCGGAGTTGTCCAGAAGGGTAAGAGAATGGTTTTCTAAACTGTGTTAAGTGTTTTTACAGGTTTTGAATGAGTTTTGGTTTGAGTTTTTGAAGAGAAAAGACTATGGGGACTTTTTCCATGTTCAGCCGCCGAAGGTAATGTTCGGCCGCCGAAAGTGCTATAGATTCGGCTTCCGAAGGTCATGTTCGGCCCCCGAACGTTGCATGGTTTTGCATGCAGGTTTGGCAGCCGAAGGTGAGTCGGCCAGCCCTCTATTTCAGCGCCTCCAGTCGGTGAAATGGATAGATTTCAGTTCCTTTCATTCCTGAGGTGAGGCCACGTCCTCCATGAGTCACTTGTATAGTTTTATTAAAGTGTGTAAAGATTTACTGAGTTGGTTTGTGGTTGTGAAGGGTTTGAGTGAAAAAGAGAGGTTTGGTGGTTTGGAGAAGGTGAAGACGAAGTTGGTGCCTAGGTTTGAGTTCAGATCGTTCAGCTTCTTGTATCAAGAGGTAAGTGAAGATCTTGAGCTCCTTTTGTTGATTTTATAAAGGTTTTATGGAGGTTATGGGTAGAAATGCATCTTTAGGGTTTTAAGTATGTTTTTGATGTGTTGATGATGAAAGTATGTTTATGTGTTATGTTTGTTGTTTTGTTGGGGTTGTAAGGTAGTTTTGGACCCCTTTGTGCATATACTTGAGTATATGTGAGTTAAGGAGTTATGTTATGCATGTTTAGAGAGGTGGAATGGATGGAGGAGCTAGGTTGCGGGAGAAGCTGAGTTCTTGAAGAACTCAGGTTCGGCAGCCGAAGGAGCATTCGGCCGCCAAACCCCTTGCTTGGTGGCTTAGGCTGCCACAGCTTGCCCCCGAGTGTTTTTGAGGTTCGGCTCTGTTTAGGGGATTCGCCCGCCGAAGGTGCCGCCGAAGGTTAGAGACTTTCGTCTCTGGAGTGTGTTGTGACCCCCGAACCTTGCCCCCGAAAGGGTTCGGCAGCCGAAAGTGGAGATTCGGCCGCCGAAAGTATGCGAGTTTCGGCTCTGGACAGGACATTCGGCCTCCGAACCTGCCGCCGAATGTGTTCTGTCTAGCTTTTTTTTGCATACTTTATGTGATTGTTCTATGAGCTTTTAGAGGGGTTTTGGGAAGCGGTTTAAGAGTTGTTTATGAGTTGTTTAGGGTATGTTTGACACCTCATGTGAGTCCATTTGTATAGGATTGGACCCGAGAGATCGAGGAGGTCACCGGAGGTAGGTGTTGCAGAGTCAGTTCAATTTTCTGCTAGAGGAACAGAAGTGAGTAGAACTGAACTTAATCTTTGATACTGAGAAAATGGAATGCTTTAGCATCGTTCATGCATCATGGATGCCATGTTATGTACATAGGGTGCTTGCATTAGAATCACGAATATGGTGCATTGCATTATTTACTGATAATGGGGATTGGACCAAGGCGACATCAATAGCCCACGATCTGTCATGGCAGTGAAAAACCTGTGTGAGTTCCTTCGGGAATCGGGTGCCGACAGAGGGAGTTTTGAGGTCATGTCTAATCCGAGATGTGAAATGTTTGTGTTGTGCCACATTCATGTAAGTGTGTATTCATGAACTGTTTTTCAATGTTTCTACTCACTGGGCTTTAGAAGATCATCCCTTTCCCTTAATCCCAGTTTTGCAGGTTCAGAGTTAGCTGGGAAGTGAAGCAGCAGAGTGTTGATTAAAGGCCTGCATGTGTAATAGAATAGTGTGGACATGATGTAAATTAAAGAGATATATGTAAAGGCATGTAATAGCTAGTAAGTCAGTATGATATGGTTTAGAATGTGCTTTGCCTAGTGATTGTTTATCCCTTGTGTATGCATGTATCCTGTTGTCAGTTTCTTGATGAGAAATGAGTCAAATCAGGCTTAATAAATATTGTGTTGCGAAAACTCCAGTAAAATTTAACTGTGAGGGAAGATAGGGTTTGATTCCTTTGACCCAAGACCAGACCGTGAGGGAAGATCGGGTTTGAGTCCCGTGACTCTACGGATAGAGTTACTGGTGTAAGCCCTGGGGGCTATTTCAGATTGGTATATCTGATTTTTTTAAGGTTAAAGTCTGGTAGTTTTACAGAAAAAGTTTAGAAGGCTAGTAGTCGAGTCGGATCATGTATGGGATGTTTGGAGTTCAGGTTAGGCTTGCTACGGGTTCTGGCGGCCTTAAGCCGATCTGGATCCTAGCGCCGAGCAGTTTGGAGCCGTTACAAAGGGGTACCGGTTTCCGGGCTGTTACAGCCTCCACATCTTGAGTGCAAAGATTACCGCTACCATTTCTAGGTCATGTGTAGGGTAATTCAACTCATGCTTCTTCAGCTGCCTAGAAGCATAAGCAATCACCCTTTCATTCTGCATTAGCATACAACCCAGTCCCACACGGGACGCATCACAATACATTGAGAAGTCTTTATTACTAGTTGGCAGCGCTAACACTGGTGCTGAAGTCAACCTCTTCTTGAGCTCTTCAAAGCTCTCTTCACACTGGTCGGTCCACACAAACCTTTGGTTCTTCTTAGTCGATCTGGTCATGGGAGTTGCAATCTTAGAGAAGTCCTGAACGAATCTCCTGTAGTAACCTGCCAAACCCAAGAAGCTCTTGATCTCTGTCACTGTAGTGGGTCTAGGCCAGTTAGCTACAGCTTCTACTTTCTTGGGGTCTACCTCGATTCCATTTTCTAACACAACGTGTAACGACCCGAAAATCGGACCGCTACCGGCGCTAGGATCCAGATCGGCTTAAGGCCGCCGGGACCCGTAGCAAGCCTGACATATAACCTGTAAACCTGTGTAATCCCATAAATGATCCACAACATACATAAAAAAATTAAAACTTTTCTTTACATGAACATCAACCAAACTCAACCTGTGCATAAAAATTAACATAACATTGATCCCTCTGTGGGATCTCATCAGTGTCCCCAAATGGGTGACATAACATATGTTGAGTTGGTTTACATAAACATCATAAAAATCTCTAAGATCATGTAATTAACAAGGGATAACAACAATCTATGGTCAAGCACAACTCTAACATCCATAAACCTCATTACATAACTATACTGTACTTTTACATTACAATTTGATCATGTCCATTGCTAGCTATTACATAAGCATGACTTCTTTACTCTATCCGGACTCCCGCCCTATACTGTACCTGCAAGCCTGGGGGTAAAGGGAGAGGGGTGAGCTAAAAGCCCTGTGAGCTGAACTATAAAACATATTAACACTATGCTTTAATGAAATGCATCATAACACAGACAATTCACATAAGGGTTGGGTGAACTTGTCACCAATTAGTCCAAGCTAACATGGTGCCAGGCCATAGCATGGGGTTCTGGTCTTCCTGTCATACATACATTACTTACCATTATTCCAGGGCCTCCTCTGGGCTCCTGGTCTTCGAGTCCACAATCGTGCCAGGCTGTAGAATGGGGTCCTGGTCTTTCATTTCCGTGCCAGGCCGTAGAATGGGGTCCTGGTCTTCCTGTCATGGACTAATTGGGTCATCCAACATTCACCCACATCAACAACACATGATGCAATGCGGCATATTCGTGAAACTAATGCAATCACCCTATTGCATGATCATGATGCATGAAACATGATAAAACATTTAATTTAAAAGATTAAGTTTAGTTCCACTCACCTCTGGCAGACTCTGACAACACCGAAGCAGCTGGACTCACTGCTGGGGTCCTCGGTTCCTCGGGTCCGAACCAACACAGGTGGACTCAAATGAGGGACCAAACATACCTGAACATAACTATAAACTACTCCCCAAAAACCCCCTAAAACATCATGAAAACATCACATAAAAACATGCAAGAAATGGCTGAACAGGGCACTTTCGGCGGCAGGTTCGGCGGCCGAAAGCCCCTCCAGAGCCGAAAGTCAGGCACTTTCGGCGGCACCTTCGGCGGCCGAAAGTCCCAAACAGATCCGAAAGTCTTCTTTCGGGGGCAAGCTTCGGCAGCCGAATGCTGCCTCCACAAGGGGGTTCGGCGGCCGAAAGTTCCTTCGGCTGCCGAACCTGGTTTCTCCCAAAAGGGTAGAAACTTGGCTCACATGAGCCTCTTGCCTCCCAAAACCTCAAATCATGCATAAGGCTCAACTAGGACATGCATACAAGTTCCTAGGGGTCTCAAACAGTCATATACCCCAACTACAACACTTCAAACACACACAATCAACACACATTGATCAAAACATCAATATTAACCCATAACTCAACATATAACCTAACATGCATTTCTACCCATAGATCTTGCATAAAACTTATTTAAAACACATAAGGAGCTTAAGATCGGCTCTTACCTCTTGAAGATCGAGAGGGAGACGACCTAAACTTGGAGATCCACGAAAATGAGCTCCTGAGTTCCCAAAGCTCCAAAACTTGTTTCAAAAGTTCAAAACCTTCAATGCAAGCTTAAAACTCAAGAAAAATGGTGGGGATTTGAAGGAAGAACACTAGATTTGGAAGAGGGAGGTCGGAAGCTAGCTGTGGTCGAAAATGGGAGAAAGCTCGCCCATTTCGGCCAAGTGACCCTTTTATAGGTGGCTGGCCAGGCCACGTTCGGGGGCCGAAAGTGCTTCCGCATGCATGCCATGTTCGGCGGCCGAACTTGAGTTTCGGCGGCCGAACTTGGACTTCCCTCACTCATGCTTTCGGGGGCCTAACGTGCCTCCAAAACGCATGCATGTTCGGCGGCCGAACTTGACTTTCGGCGGCCGAACCTGGGTTTTCCTCCAAGGACTTTTCATGCAAAAACTCATTTAATTTCATACTTAAAACACTAAAATTCATGAAAACATTTTACAAAAACATGATTTTACCCTTCTAGAGGTTCCCGACAACCGAAATTCCACCGGACGGTAGGAATTCCGATACCGGAGTCTAGCCGGGTATTACACAACGTGCCCCAAGAATGAAATACTCCTCAGCCAGAACTCACACTTGGAGAACTTGGCATACAAGCCATGTTCCCTCAAGGTTTGCAGAACTAACCTCAGATGATGGGCATGCTCCTCTGCATTCCTGGAATACACTAAGATATCATCTATGAAGACAATAACAAAGTGATCCAGGTACTGACTAAACACTATGTTCATGAGATCCATGAATGCTGCAGGGGCATTGGTTAACCCGAACGGCATCACAAAGAACTCATAATGCCCATATCTGGTCCTGAAAGTTGTCTTCGGTACATCCTCTTCCCTTATCCTCAGCTGATGGTACCCAGATCTCAGATCTATTTTGGAGAAACAACCTGCTCCTGCTAGCTGGTCGAATAGATCATCGATCCTTGGCAACGGGTACTTGTTCTTGGTAGTGACTTTGTTCAACTGCCTGTAGTCGATACAAAGTCTGAGAGATCCATCCTTCTTTTTCACAAATAGCACTGGAGCATCCCAAGGCGAGGTACTCAGTCTGATGAATCCCCTATCTACCAACTCTTGCAACTGTTCTTTTAACTCTTTCAATTCTGCTGGTGCCATCCTGTAGGGAGGGATAGAGATCGGTCTAGTTTCAGGCATCAGTTCAATTTCAAACTCTATCTCCCTAGCAGGTGGTAAACCTGGCAGCTCGTCTGGAAACACATCTAAAAATTCACTGACCACGGGCACTGAGGCGAGCTCTCTGACATGACTATCCAGCTCTCTCACATGAGCTAGAAAATCCTGACAACCCCTCCTGAGTAGCCTACGAGCCTGAAGGGCTGATATCAAACCTCTAGGTGTACTCCCCCTGTCTCCTCTGAAGACAACCTCTGACCCATCCTGACATCTGAACTTGACTACCTTGTCTCTGCAGTCCAAGGTAGCACCATGGGTAGATAGCCAATCCATCCCTAGAATGACGTCAAAATCTGTCAACTCTAGAACCACAAGGTCGGCGGACAGGCATCTTCCCTCTACAAAAACTGGACTACACTGACAGACTGACTCTGCCACTGACGGGTCACACTTAGGTCCACTGACCCATAGGGGACACTCTAACCCAAAAACCATCAATCCCAACCTCTCGACGGCCCTCGAAGCAATGAAAGAATGAGATGCACCAGGGTCCATTAATGCATACACATCAGAACAACCAATGATGAGATTACCTGACACCATGGTGTTGGATGTGTTTGCCTCCTGCTGAGTCATAGTGAAGATCCGTGCTGGAGCTTATGGGCCCTCACCCCTGAAACCCGCTGAAGAAGAGGCTGCCCCTCTTCCTCTGCCTCTGCCACTAGCCTGAGTCGCGGCTAGAGCTACTGGCTGAGCCACACTACTAGAAGCTGTCTGCTGAGATTGTGCCATAAAAGCTGCTCTGGGACACTCCCGTGCCATGTGTCCCTCCTGCCCACATCTGAAGCAGGCTGTCGTCCCAACCAGACATACTCCCTTGTGCAGCTTCCCACACTTCCTGCATACTGCATTATCTGCACCTGAGCTCGAGCCACCTCCTAATCCCAGACTTGACTTGATCTTACTCCAGAACTTGTTCTTCTTGGACTTTCGGGAGCCTCTGTCCCACTTCTTACTGCCTGAACTCAGAGAAGAAGGGTCTAACCTACCCCCTCCTGGGGTCTTGGAACCAGAAAGCTGTGCCACTGACTGCTTAACTTTCCCTTCGATGATAGCACTAGCCTCCATCCTCCGAGCCATATCCACTATGGCATGGAAACTCTCCCTCTCTGCTGACTGAATCAAGGAGGAATACCTGGAATGGAGCTTCATGATATACCTCCTTGACTTTTTCTGATCTATATCCAGATTCTGCCCAGCAAACGGCAACAACTCCAAGAATTTGTCCGTATACTCATCCACACTCATCTCATCCGTCTGCCTCAGCTGCTCGAACTCAATCATCTTCAATTCTCTTGAACTGTCAGGGAAAGCCCATCCTGCAAACTCATTTGCAAACTCCTCCCATGATAGGCTGTCCAACCTCGGGTTCACATAGTTCTTAAACCACTCTCGGGCCTTCTTGCATTTTAGTGTGAACCCAGCCATCTGAATGGCTCTACTGTCATCAGCTCCTATCTCATCTGTAATTGTCTTGACCCTTTCAAGGTACACAAACGGATCACCACCGGTTTCAAACTGGGGAGCACCCAGCTTTATGTAATCGGTCATCTTGACCTTGCTCCCTCCAGATGAGCTAGGTTTAGGCATTTGGATTTCTGGGACAGTAGGTGCTGCTGGTGGTGGAGGAGGTGCAGCATTCCCTGGGGTAGGGTTCGCTGTACCTGGATAGAATGATGGGGGTGGGTACATAGGGTACTGTGGGTACGGTAGGTAGAAAGGTGGGTATGACATCTGAGAGTGATAAGGATTAAAACTGGGGTAATCCGATGTACCTCCCATCGAATACCCGGGATTATGTGAAAAGGGTGGGTAATAAGGTGGCTGAACAAATCCCGAGGCCTGAGTGCCTCCTTGGGACTCTCCCATTCCCTCTTCCGACATACTTACTCCGAGACTGCCATCCCTCCTCTGATCCACATCCATCTGATCCCCCACATCCTCTGACATATCCCCTTGCACTGTTCCCCTCACTGATCTGCTTCTACTCAGATCCAAAGACCTTTTAGGGTCTCTTACTGCTCTTTCTCTGCTGGACCTACTTGACATTGCCCTAGGCAATGCAGGAGGACGGGTATCTGTGCCCTCGTCCTGGGGTGGTACTCCAGTCAATCGTGCAGATCGACGAGTTCCTCTCATCCTGTTTTCTGGAAAACAGCACACATCACATAAACATTAGCATCGAATGGTTCATGTGCAAACACATGAACCCGCATCACATACATAGCATATCATTAATGCACATGCATAAAATCATGGCATTTCACATCATCATTCAAGACAGGACTCTTTATCCTATCCTAATGGACATGATCTTCCTATTGTGCTTGACCTTTTAGAACATCTATGAGCCCGACACTCTAGGTCCGACCATATGAACCTAGGGCTCTGATACCAATCTGTAACGATCCGAAAATCGGACCGCTACTGGCGCTAGGATCCAGATCGGCTTATGGCCACCGGGACCCGTAGCAAGCCACACATTCATCCTGTGAACCTGTTTAATCCCATACATGATCAACAACTTACATAAAAATTTTGAACTTTCTTTCTATTCATTCATTCTTTCGTTCATTCACCAAACTCAACCTGTGCATACACTATACATATACATAATCATAAACATTAACCCCTCTTGGAGTCTCAACACTGCCTCAATGGGGTGACATAACATATATTGAGTTTGGTTACATAAACATCATTAAAATCATGTACTCAAAGGGATTACCAATAGACTAGAGTCAAGCACAACTATAAACCTCAATAGACATCATTACATTACATTTCTATACTATACTTTTTACATTACATATCAACATTTTTCATGTCCACACTAGCTATTACATGACTATAACTTCATTACTCTTGCTGACCTCCTGGTCTACCCTGTACCTGCAAGCCTGGGGGTTAAGGGAGAGGGGTGAGCTATTAGAGTCTAGTGAGCAGAATAATAACATATTTATATTAAAGGTTCATACTTTCATGGAATGCATCACATCACAACTAATCATATCAAGAATGAACTTGTCACCATTTAGCCCTCTATATATTCCAATCATGCCAGGGGCGTAGTGCAGGCCACACCTGGTCTTTCTCTTATACATAACATAGCATACATAACCAATTGTACCGGGGGCGTAGTGCAGGCCACACCCGGTCTTTCTCTTACATAGTGCCAGGGGCGTAGTGCAGGCACGCCTAGACTTTCATATCATATCATTATGTCATAACATATGAGGGCTAATGGATCATTCAACATTCATCCACATCAACAACATATTATGCAATGCAACATATTTGTGAATTCTAATGCAAACACCCTAATGTATCTCATGGCATTCATGATGCATGAATCATGCTAAAACTTTCATTTAATTTCTCAATTTAAAACATTAAGTTTAGTTCCACTCACCTTTGGCTGAAGCTCTACTGACTCGGAAGCAGCTAAACTCACTGCTGGGGTCCTCGGTTCCTCGGGTCCGAACCTACACAGGTGGACTCAAATGAGGGACCTAACATACATAAACATGACTCTAAAATACTCCCCAAAAACTCCCTAAAACACCTTAAAACAATCACATAAATCATGCAAAGGAGGGCTGAACAGGGCATTTCCGGCAGCAGGTTCGACGGCCGAAAGTCCCTCCAGAGCCGAAAGTCATGCACCTTCGGCGGCACTTTCGGCGGCCGAAGGTTCCCTCCAGAGACGAAACTCATGCATGTTCGGCGGCACCTTCGGCGGCCGAAAGTCCCTTCCAGAGCCGAAAGTCATCTTTCAGGGGCAGGGTTCGACAGCCGATTCATGCTACCACAGGTAGGTTCGGCGGCCGAAAGAGCCTTCGGCTGCCGAACCTGAGTTTCTCCCGAAGGGCAGAAACTCAGCTCAACATGCATAAACGCCTCCCAACTCATTCAATCATGCATTTTCCTATTCTACAACATGCATACTCAAGTATACAAGCTCCTAGGGGCTTCAAACTATCCTAAACCCCATCTACAACACATCAAACATGCATAACCAACATACATTGTTCATAAACGCACAGTAAACCCATAAACTTCACATAAACCTACACATGCATTTCTACCTCAAAAACTTCATAAAACTTACTTAAAACATTAAAGGACATATGGATCTATTCTTACCTCTTGAAGAACGAGAGGAGAAACGATCCAACTTGGAGATGGGAGAGATCTCAACTCTTTGGTCTCCAAGCTTCCAAAACTCGCTCTTTTGTTCAAATATCTTCAAATCAACATAAAGCTTGTTAAAACATGAAAGATCGAAGGAAAAACATCCAAAATGAACCATGGGAGAGCAAGAACTCACCGTGGCCGAAAATGGGGAGAAAACTCGCCCGTTTCGGCCATGGAGCTCTTATATAGGGGCTGGCAGACCACCTTTCGGCAGCCTAAAGTGCCTCCAAAACTCATGCAAGTTCGGCGGCCGAACATGTGGTTCGGCGGCCGAACCTTTGAAACTTTCGGAAGCCTAACTTGCCCCCCTAAACCATCCCACGTTCGGCGGCCGAACCTGGAAATGTCTCCTTGGTCTTTTTCTTTTAAAACTCAATTTTCTTTTTGCTTAAAACCATAAGATACCTTAAAACATTTTATAAAAATATGATTTTACCCTTCTAGAGGTTTCTGACATCCGAGATTCCACCGGACGGTAGGAATTCCGATACCAGAGTCTAGCCGGGTATTACATTGGCCTTCCCTTTGGACTGCATTTAGATCGCTTCTATCTGGGTCCTTACGATGTCGATGGAAGCTTCCTCTCTTATCTTGGGAGCCATGAATGAGGCCTCCTCCCGAACTTTATACTGCTCGAGAGTGGCCTTTAACTTTTTTATATATTGGAGCATTTATTCATTATTTAAATTATTCAAATCAGCCTCATTAACCATTAAGAATATATTTTATCCACTGCCAACAATGGAGGAAATGATAGTGCCCTTGTTGGCAGCAGCTCGTGAATTATTAGCCATTTAGAAAATAGAGGAGGAAAAAGGTTTTCTTTTAGGAGAAAATGAATAAGAGGCTAGTCTCTAATCCAATTGAACAGTGAGAAATCAATGAAAATATCCCGGGAATAGAACCAAATAATGTGGCTAAAATGAAATTGTATTGCAATTGGTCAATCTGCAAGAAAGAGAAAGTGAGGTGGTTGGTGCCTACAGCAGCTACTCCAACGCTCAAATCAGTGAATTGAATAAAAGGAGGAGTGTAATGAATTGCTTAAAACTCAAGAGTAGTTGCGTAAGAATGCATACGTTGATCTCTGTGTTCATTTGCTTTTATACTGTAAGAAAATAGAATTGGTTACTCTTGGAAATTTGACTAGTACCGGCTAGTGAATATGAGATCCCGCGATTATAGGTGTGACAGAGATCTGCTAGATTGTACTCTCCAATAGTAATTTTCTGTGAAGTCTCATCCTATTATTAAGAGGGCGAGTTTTGACGAAAATCCAAAAAATACGGTGTCTGGATATTCCTTTTCACAGGTGATACCACATATCATTTGATCAGACCTTTACTATATGGCTTTATTTTAAGGTGACAGCTCATATCTTAATTTGAAGAATAATTGTGTTACATTAGATATGATAATCGTTTATTAGTATATATGATATTGGTACTATTTAATTTGAATATTATAAATTAATTTTTAAAAATAATAAAATATAATATGAAATTGTCCGCAAAGTAATTTCTACTGAAACTCTCTCTTTTTTAAGAGTGGATTCTTAATCTCACGCGGAAATGTCTCATTTCTCATTATCTCAAAACTATTCAGAGAAGTACCCAAAAGTCGATGATGAATGGAATTTATAAGGGATCGACTGTCCACATGTCAGAATTTAAATTCTATAAATCATTTATGGAAGTCGATAAAAAAAATGGTATTGTGAATTATGAGAAAGTTAAATATTATTTAATGCAAAAACATAATGTGAATACTTAAAATT
The DNA here is from genome assembly GCF_001659605.2 of Manihot esculenta. NCBI lineage: Eukaryota > Viridiplantae > Streptophyta > Magnoliopsida > Malpighiales > Euphorbiaceae > Manihot > Manihot esculenta. Next base: position 7,805,669 of record NC_035164.2, on the reverse strand, counting down.
GCACTAACTAAATACTACATCTAATTGAAATTACAAAAACTAAAAATATAAAAATTTAAACAATTATGTTTTAAGATCCTTTAATAACTGCCTATTAAAAAAATTTATCTACAAAATATGACAAATGCAAAAAAAAATATATTATAAATAATATTATCACATTTTTATAATATAATAAAACATAATATTATATTTATAATAATTTAAAAAACAATAAAATGATAAACAATGCTGATAGAGTAATCTCTGCCAGCCTTACAGAATTTGTTTTTATTGTTTTTCAAAAAATAAATTTATTTAAAAATAATTATGGCAGTGTCTGCCACAAAATTTTAACTTTTTAACAAAAAATTTTAAAAGAATACATTGTGGCAGTCTCTGCCATACTATATTTTATTATTTTTAAATAAAAAATAAAAAAAATTATGGCAGTGGCAGAGACCGAAAAATACGACAGGCAATAATTTTAAATTTTTTTATTATTTTTAAATACACCTCGCGTCCTGGGTTGGACAAGGGTGCTCTAAATGAGTCAATCTTGCTCATGGCTTCTTCAAATGCTCTTGACTGGGTAATTATATCCTTGGCTAGCTTGGAGTTATCAGCTCTTGATTGGTTGAAGACAAAATTTTTCCTTTGATTCCACAGGATCCAGCATGCAGTTCCAAAAATTACACTCTAGTTTATGCCATGAAACAATGAGTACTGCCCATTGCATTGTGAACAATCCAGTTCTCTATGGAGATGGTATTATCATAGAAAGCAGTAGTATCCCTCAAAGGGATAAAAAATTCCATAAGCTAGAAGCATAGAAACCGTCACGGAGAACATGCTACTGACACGATCATTGCACAACGGACTAGTGTTGGAGCTACACGGATGTCTTCTTTGTCTTTTGCAGTTGGTTAAGAGTCTTCCACTAACATCAAGACAAAGAAACATATTCTACTGAACTCCTTTCCTACGCCAAATAAATTTCCATCCTGTATTCATAGAGGGAGCAATATTAGCATTCAAGGAATTATAAGCTGATTTTAAAGAAAACTTACCAGAGCTTGTTCATCTCCAAATGACCACATCATCCTCATATTGAGGTAGTGATAGTGATATTGCCGAGCTAGAACATCAACAAAAAAGGTGGGTAATACCTAAACCTCCTCTACTTAGCTGGATAGGCTTCTATTGCTTGAGATTCACCGCCTTCTGAATACCATGAGATAATTGCTCCATACAACGTACAAATAAATATAGGGACAAAGGATCTCCCTGTTTAAGACCTCTTGAAGGATGAAAAGGTTGCAGCTTTCTACCATTCCGAAGTACCTGCATGGAACTATTCATAACGCGTTTCGTAACAACCTGAACAAGATTGTAAGGAATGATAATGTTGACCATAGTGTCTAATAGGAAGCCCTAGTTAGCTAATTTTAATTGCCATCTAACCCTTCTTTCCCTGCCTTGCTCTCATCGAGTGTATAATCTCTTGCGTACTAATGATATTGTTGGTGATATGGTGATCAGGAACAAATCTAGACTGGGTGAGCCTGATTATAGAAGGCATGATACTTTTCAATCTGTTAGCAATGACCTTTGTGATAACTTTATAAATGACATTACAAAGGGCTATAGGTCTGAATTGGACTTTAGGAATCAATTTTAGGAGAGTATTGTTAGTTGATTCATCCAGTCCCCCTATTGAAGCACGCTCCTAACTTCATCACAAATGTCCTTTTCGTAGGTTTCCTAATATTTCTGGTAAAAACTTGTTTGTAGGTTGTCATTTCTAGGAGCCTTCTAAGGTTTCATACTGAACAGGACTAGGTGAATCTCATTATCTTCCACCTATTTGCTTAGATTGGCCATATTAGCAGGGGGATACACTGGAAACAAATCTCTATTAGGATAACTCGGCGCATCAGTGATGCTTTCCAAAAATAGGGAAGTAAAGAAATTCACTGCCATGCTTTCCAACCTATCCTGTTTTGCGACCCATTTCCCATTACCGTCTTGAAGCATTTCAACTCTATTCCTCTTCCTTCTTTTGATAGCCTTAAGACTGTAAACTCAGAATATGATCACCCAAAGATGTAAGGGATGCTGCGGATCTTTGGTTTTGAAGGTTCTGCAACTTTTGAAGCCTCTGCAGTTTCTGGGAATTTTCTGCAGAATTTTGGAAAAACAGAGGAAAGGAAATTTGGAACAGAGGAAAGGAAATTTATTCAGATTCCTTTAAAACTTCACTGTGCCCATTACAATTTCATTGCCTTATTTATACTGGAAAAAAAAACTGAAAAGCAAGCTTTAATCCGAGCATCACGCCACAATACGTAAATCTCGGATTGAACGAAAATCAAGCGCTGACCAATTCAGAAAATAAACATGCAGAAACAGATTTGGAAATAACGTGCAAAGTGGGTGCAAAGTGGATACGTGTATCAGCTAGCTTAACAACCAGCATAACAAGCTTAATTTCTTCATTTCTCCCCCGTAAGCTTGTTCTTCACATCTTTGATCCCAATCATCATGCTCAAGTCATCCATCTTGTCTCGGGACAGTGGCTTTGTCAGAATATCAGCGAGTTGTGATTCAGTTTTTACATACTCGATTTTGACTTCTCCTCTCTGGACACATTCCTGAATGAAATGAAACTTAATATCTATGTGCTTACTTCTGTTATGATGGACGGGATTCTTTGTGAGAGCGATTGTAGATTTGTTGTCAACTTTTAACACGAACTTGTTTGTCTTCCAACCGATTAACTCATGTAACAGCCTACTAATCCATATGCCTTGACAAGCTCCTGCTGTTGCAGCAATATATTCGACGTCACAAGAGGATAAGGCTACGACTTTCTGCTTCTGAGAAATCCAGGTGACAGGGCTTTGGCCGAGGAAGTAGATTACCCCTATCGTGCTTTTCCTATCATCCATGTCTCTGGCTAAGTCACTGTCGCTATAACCTACTAGCTTGAACTCCTCCTCTTCCACCTTGTTGTATAAGCACCCATGATGTAAGGTGCCTTTCACATAACGCAATATCTGTTTCATGGCTGCTAGATGTTTCGTTGTTGGGGCTTCCATGAAACGACTTACAATTCCAACTGAATATGCAAGATCGGGTCGAGTATTCACCAAATACCTCAAACTTCCGATTGCACTCCTGTATAGTGTTGCATCTACCGGAGGACTTCCATCTGACTTGCTCAGCTTCACCCGTGTATCCATTGGAACCCGACATGGGTTGCACTCAGCCAGGCCGAGCTTCTCGAGCATCTTCTCAGCATACCCTGACTGGTTAAGGGTGATGCTATACGGCTTTTGCTTGACTTCTATACCCAGGTAGTAGCTTAGCATCCCAAGATCACTCATCTTGAAGATCTTTCTCATCTTGGCTTTGAAATTCTCCACACCTCTCGGCTTTGAGCCCATGATTATCAGTTCATCTACGTACACTCCCACAATCTGCACTTCATCTCCAATGTGTTTTTTGTAGACTGCATGTTCGATCATGCATCTTTGAAACCCTAGCTCTCGGAAACATTTGTCTAGCTTTATATTCCATGCCCGAGGCGCCTGCTTAAGACCATACAGGGCCTTTCGTAGTTTCAAAACTTTTCCTTCCTCTCATTGTTCAATGAATCCATCTGGTTGTGATACGTACACTTCTTCTTCTATCTCACCATTCAAAAACGCAGATTTGACATCCATATGATGTACTATCCATCCTTCTTGTGTGGCTACAGCGAGTAACACTCTCACTGTATCTAGTCTGGCTACGGGAGCAAAGACTTCTTCAAAGTCTATGCCTTATTTCTGCACATACCCCTTTGCAATAAGTCTCGCTTTATATTTAATGATCTCCCCTTCCGGATTCTTCTTTACTTTGAAGATCCATTTCAGACCAATAGCTCTCTGGTCCTTTGAGAGTTCTGCTAGTTCCCACGTTCCATTTCTCCGGATAGCCTCCATTTCTTCTATCATTGCTTGTCGCCAATGTTCACTGCAGGCAGCTTCATGGTAAGATGCTGGTTCTTCAATTGACATCAGGTAAAGATCGTAGTCTTGGTCGACCTCCACTGTGTTGTCATAAATTTCTTGAAGAGTCCTGAACCTCCTTGGTCCCTCCGAGCTGCTTTCTCCTGTCTCTGAATGTTCTGGACCTGACCCGGCTATAGGTGATAAGGAAGCCGGCGTCAGTTCCTGACTTTGGAGGTTTTTGTCTTCTTCCATTTGTGCTTCCTTGTATATGATGATAAGTGGTCCTTCTGTTGTGGAGTTGGTTGTTGTCTGGCCTTGCCATTCCCACTTCTCTTCTTCCTGAAACACAACATCTCGACTTACCACAATTCGATTAGTATTTGGGTTCAATAACCGGTATGCTTTGGACCCTGGTTCATATCCCAATAAAACCAGCTTCATGCTTATGTCATCCAACTTTCTCAAGTGTGGAGCTGTGTTCTTGGCATATGCAATGCAACCAAAAACACGCATATGATGAACACTTGGAAGTCTTCCATGCCACGCTTGATACGGAGTCATACCTTGGACACTTCTTGTGGGTGATCTGTTCAATATGTATACTGCAGTACGTGCAGCTTCTCCCCAATATGTAGCTGGCACTCCGGAGCTATTCAAGAGACACCTTATCATCTCCACTACGGTTTGGTTTCTCCGCTCTACTACTTCGTTTTGCTGTGGGGAGTAAGGAGCAGTGAGTTGGCGTTTGATGCCGTGTAACTCGAAGAACTTGTTGAACTCATTTGATGTAAACTCGACTCCTCTGTCTGTTCTAAACATCTTGAGCTTACATTCGGACTGGACTTCGATCTGAGCTTTTACTTTCTTGAAAACACTAACAGCCTCATCTTTTCTTTTGAGCATCTCAATCCACATATAACGACTATAATCATCCAAAAGCAAGAGAAAATACCTGTTTCCGCCGCATGTGGTAGGTGATATCGGCCCACACAAGTCACCGTGCACGAGTTCCAAAGGTTTGGTTGCTTGATACTCTCCTGCTTTCGGGAAACTCGTGCGATGCTGCTTGCTGATCACACATTGTTCACAGATGTGCTTCACTGTTTCTATTTCTGGTAAACCTTCTACCATGCTTTCTTGTGCAAGCTTGCGTAATGCTTGATAGTTGAGGTGCCCGTAGCGAGCATGCCATAAGCAAGACTTTTCAGACAGCCTTGTCAGGTGGCACTCTGATTTTGCTTGTGTCATTCTCATCATGTAAAGGCGACTTTCCGCTCTCTGCACCTTGGCTATCAACCTGTCCTTTGCATCATATACTCTCAGAATCCCTGCTTTCACTACCTCTTTTGCTCCTGATTTGTCGAGTTGACCAAGACTTATAATATTAGATTTTAATCGAGGAATGTAATATACATTCGTTAGTTTAAAATGATCTCCATTCTTGCACTGAAACACTGAGGTGCCTCGGCCTTCTACCTTGACGACTGAACCATCACCGAACCTGACATTTCCTTTGATTGATTCATCGAGATTGGTTAAGGCTAGCTTGTTACCAGTCATATGGTTGCTTGCCCCCGTATCATAGTACCACATGATTCCTTTTGTTTCTCCACTTTCAAAGTCATGCAACTGTTCTTCATTCAGCAGTAGCTCTTTTTCTTTCTCTTCACCAATGTGAATCAGCTCACTAGTTTCTAGCATCAACAACGTTGACTCCTCTTCGAATTACTCCACTAAATGTGCTTCATTTTTTCCTTTTCTTTTAGCTTTGCAATCGGATTGAAAATGGCCATATTCGTTGCAATTGTAACACCTGACCTTTTTAATGTCGAACTTCTAACGGTGTTGTCCTTCATCATCATGACCTCGGCCTGTTCCAAAAGGGCCACGACCCCTGCCGCGACCTCCTCCTCTACCTCTGCCGCATCCTCTACCTCTGCCGCATCCTTTACCACGTCCACGTCCGCGTCCCCAGCCTCTGATCACGTCCTGTGGGCGCTTCTCATTGAATCTTAAGGACTCAGCTCGTGCTTTCCACTCTCCCTTAGTGAGTAGCACATATTCGTCTCCTCTGGAGTCGTAACTCCGCAACCTCTCCACGTGAGCTTTGAGAGAACCAGTTACATCTTCAATTGTCTTAATAGACAAGTTCCCGAATTCCTCTATGGTTGAGGCAATCTGAAGGTACTTAGGGGACACTGAACGTAGCATTTTCTTCACTACATACGTTTCATCAACCCTTTCACCAAGAGCTCGGAGCTTGTTGACAACTGTAGCATTCTTTCCAGTGAATTCATCGACGGATTCACCATCCTCCATCTTCATGCTTTCGAGCTCCCATCTGAGAGCTTGCGCCCGTACTTCTTTGACCCTCTCTGCACCGAGGTTCATAACCTTGAGAGCATCCCATGCCTCTTTAGCTGATTTCTTTACCCCCAACTGTAACAGGGTATCTTCGGTGATCCCTTGAAAGATTGCCGCCAATGCAATCTGGTCTGAACGAGGATCAACTGGATCTTCTGACTCAACCACATCCCAAACGTCTTGAGCTTGCATATATACTTGCATCTTGATTGCCCAAGCCGCATAATTTGTCTTTGTTAGGAGCGGATACTGCAAAGAGACACCCCCTTCTCTTACGGGTGCTCTCACTACCGTTTCTGCCGTCTGTCCAGTTTCTGTCGTCTGACCACCATTGCCGCCGTTACCACTACGGACAACACTGGACGATGAAGCTTCGTGTCGTGGCATGTATTTGGGCATAAACTAGGTCCCGGGCTCTGATACCAAGTGTAAACTCAGAATAATGATCACCCAAAGATGTAAGGGATGCTGCGGATCTTTGGTTTTGAAGGTTCTGCAACTTTTGAAGCCTCTGCAGTTTCTGGGAATTTTCTGCAGAATTTTGGAAAAACAAAGGAAAGGAAATTTGGAACAGAGGAAAGGAAATTTATTCAGATTCCTTTAAAACTTCACTGTGCCCATTACAATTTCATTGGCTTATTTATACTGGAAAAAAAAAACTGAAAAGCAAGCTTTAATCCGAGCATCACGCCACAATACGTAAATCTCGGATTGAACGAAGATCAAGCGCTGACCAATTCAGAAAATAAACATGCAGAAACAGATTTGGAAATAACGTGCAAAGTGGGTGCAAAGTGGATACATGTAACAGCTGGCTTAACAACCAGCATAACAAGCTTAATTTCTTCAAAGACGGAAATAAGTTGTATTCCTATTACCATAATGAATTCATTATTAATAAAAATTAGTAAACTAATCATAGGTGAGCCAAGCTATAATAAAACGAAAAGGTCTATTATGTAAAGGTGGAGAATAGCTACCAAGCTTCATATGAATGGGTTGATGATCTGAATGAACTCAGAGACAAATGGTACATTGAAGCATTTAGGAACTTAACCCTGCAGCTAGGTTTAGCTAGTGCTCTATCCAGTCTCTTATACAAATTTCCACGCTTCTAGGCGAACTTCGGGCCTAAAAAACCAAGGTCAAGAAGCCTGACTCGCGGTTGTCGAAGCCGGTCAAAAATAACCTTTCTGTTTATCAACAATTTACAACTGCAGATAGTGGTGAAAGGATCGAATCCACAGGGAATTGAATACTTATCTATTTCCCTTATCAAGACCAATAAAATAAACTGAAATAAAAAATAAACTAAAACAGAAATAAAATTGAAAGAGTAATAAACTAAAACGAGATAAAACTGAAAGCAAGATAAACTGAAAGCGGAATAAAAATAAATTGCAGTAAAAGTAAAATGGGGGGGTTTGAAATTGATTTGATTAACAAACTACTGAAAATAATTAAAATAAGTGAATAATAAAATAAAAGAGAAATAAATAATAAGAAAGCTCTAGTTGAAGTATTGGATCCACTTTAGTTGTTGGGATTGATTACAGACACTTTGTTCTTTTGGGTTGATTCAATAGATTAGTTATGGAGATGGAAGACGCTTCTCACCACCATCATCTCTCCTTATTATTAAATTAATTAGGGAACGTCCTCTAATTAATTACTAATTAACAAATTGCCAAGGAACGTCTTTGGACCTTAGGCATCAAAACAATTGTCAATTGCATTAAGAAATAGAGAGATCCAATCCTAACTACCCAAACGTATGGAGATAACGCTAGATCGTGCAATTTCCTTGGGTTTGATCCCAAGTGTTCTCATGTAAGAATAATCTAAGCAATTACGGACTTAAATCATTCAAACTAACAAATAATTATTTTGCAATAAAAAATCAACGTAGATCTCAATAACCAAATAATAAGAAAATTAAATATGAAATTGCATAAATATTGAACTCCCAAAAATTAAACAATATTTGATCAAGTCTCACAACCCATTAACCAACTAAAATTTCAACCAATATTCAACTAGATGAAAAGAATTCAGCCACTCATAGCTGAATTAAAAATATAAAATAAAAAGAAAAATAAAAGAGGAAGAAGGAACCGAAGGAGCTGCGGAATTGCCGAAATTGAAAGTGAATTGTCTCTGGCCGCTTTAAGCTCTTTAAATAGAGCTGGAGAGACGCCCTAAATGCTGTCCACGTGAAGCGCTGGAGTTGGAGTGGGAGCGTGTAGGCTGTAGCGCGGTCCATGGTTGCAAGAGCTGGGTCCACGTCCATGTGGAGTGAATGGCGAAGCACGAGCCCATGTGCAAATGAAGGAGCAGTCCACAGCGAAGTGATGAAGCGCGGGAATGGGCCATTTGAGCATGAATTTGCTGAAAAGCCTCGGTGGGTCCCATGCGCGTGTTGGATGTGCAAGAGTGTGGGCCATGTGCGGGAGCTTCGGCGGGTCCATGCATTTGTGATCTTGGCCCGTGCGCTGGAATTGTGAAATGCACCGGTCATGTGCACTGCGTGGGTGGATGTGCGGGCCCATGTGCTTGTGATTGTGCGTGGACTGGTCCACTGGAGGGAATGGTGAACTTGCAGCCATGTGCTGGAGTGGTGAAAGTGCAGTGGCCCATTTTCGTGGATTGAATTGAAGTGTTGCTTTGGCGGGCCCATATGCTTCAAGTGCTTGGTCCATGTTCTTGAATATTTAAGCCTCAAAATATTTTCCTTTTATTTAGCTTGACTTGAATCCAACTTGGCAGACTTACTCTCTTTTGCTCCAAATAAGGCAGTTTTAGAGGGATTTTCTCCAAAATGTCATTTTATACCATTTTCTGCAAAATAATATTAAAAGCAATAAATTAAGCAGAAATCATGTAAATATTTATCAATAATATTAATATAAAATGGAGTAATTTATGCTCTATCAAAGCCCTAAATTATGGAACCAATCTGTAAAAAGAGAGAAAACACCAAAACGAAGGGGTGATTCCCTTATTTTTCAGTGGTAGAAACAATAACATTAAAGTCACTAATGAGGATCCAGGGTTCATAAATGTTAATATTAAAATTCTAGAGAACCTTCCAAAGCAAACTTCTATTGCTATCCGCAGGGCTCTCATAAATGTTAGAAAGTGTCAGCTACACAACCCACGCAAAGATTCTCTAAAAACAAACACTCTTATCTGATGAAGAAGATGAACATGATCACTTTGATCAAATGTTTTTGGTGCTGTAACATCAACACCGTTTTTCTCTTCGTTCAACTTTATTCAATAAATTTGGAGAATAAATACAGAAAAAATGTCATGTAAAACTTTATATTTCTAAAGATTTGCTCCAACAAACCCATGACTAATCTATGTATAAATCATGACTAATAAACACAAACGCACTTAACAAAAGAAAAGCTGTGCAAAAAAAAAAAAAAAACAAACTAATCAATATGAAAATGTGCAACTAAAAAACCAGCAAACATGTAACACACCAAAAAAAAATAGCAACCAGTAATAAGATTAAACACTACATTCACTCTCCTAATCTTGTGGCGGCTGCTTGACATTATTGATTCTGATCTTGAGCCGCATATCTTCCATCTTCAGGCGACCAAGAGGCTTCGTTAGGATATTAGCCAACTGTTTTCTATGTCTTCACATAATCCACCTCTATATCTCCTCATTACACACAGTCACATATAAAATGAAATTTTGTGTCAATGTGCTTACTTCTCTCATGATGAATTGGGTTCTAGGTGAGTGCAGATTTGTTATCAATTTTTAACACTGCTTGTCCCCTTGCATTTCACTCAGTAATCTTGCTAGCCACACTCCCTAACAAGCATCAGCAATCCTGATCACATATTCAGCTTCGCAAGATGCTAGAGTCACCACTTTTTGCTTTTGTGACACCCATGTAATTGGATTATCCCCAAGAAAATAAATCACACCTGTGGTGCTCTTCCTATCGTCAACATCACCTGCAAGATCACTGCCACTGTATCCTGTCAGCTTTAGACCTGAATCCTTCATATGTGTATAGTAGCATCCATGATTGATTGTACCCTTCAAATATCTTGGAATCTGTTTAATTACCGCCATGTGTGTTGTAGTTGGTGTTTCCATGTAATGGCTAACAACACCAACTGAATATGCCAAGTCAGGTCTTGTGTTTACCAAGTATCTCAGGCTGCCTATTATAGTCCTGTATAGAGTTGCATCCATTGATGGACTGTTTGACAAAAAGTAATACCTTGTCATTCTTGCAACACTTAGATCCCTAGATAATAGCTCAGCAAACCGAGATCACTCATCTCGAACAGACTCTTCATTTGCTCCTTGAAGTATGCGATATCATCTGTTATCGACCTCGTAATGATAAGGTCATCCACATAGACACCCACCAGTGTGATCGCACCCTCCATAGATCTTGTATACACAACATATTCAATTGGACATCTCACAAAACCAAGCTCATGTAAGCTCTTATATAGCTTTAAATTCCACGCGTGGGAGCTTGGTGCAGACCATATAAAGCCTTGTTTAGCTTTAATACTTTATCCTCTTTACCTTTCTCTGCAAACCCGGTCAGCTGTGCCACATATACTTTTTATTCAAGTTCACTGTTTGAATATGCTGACTTGACATCCATGTGATGTACCTTCCACCTCTTATGTGTTGCAAGTGCCAAGAACATTCTCACAGTTTCCAGTCTCAGGACCGAGGCAAAAACTTCATTAAAGTCTATGTCATGCTTCTATACGTAGCCCTTTACCACCAACTAAGCCTTGTGCCTGACAATGTCTCCAAATGGATTTTTCTTAATTTTGAAAATCCACTTCAGACCTATGCATTTGTGTCCCTTCGACAATTTTGTCAGCTCCCAGGTCCCATTCTTATCAATGGCCAATACTTCTTCCATCATAGCCTGTCTCTAATTTTCATTGCAGGATGCTTCCTCGTATGTTGTAGGTTCTTTCAGTGACAAAAAACAAAGCCCATCCTCATCTCCTATCTCCTTTGTTTCATCATAGATTTCTTGCAATGAGTGGTATCGCTGGGCATCTTTGCATTCACTTGAGGAAGAAGACATCGATGAGGACGTTGCTCCTATTGCAGTGGCTTGTGTTGTAGACATTGGATCGCAAGTTATCTATGGATCGCAGCTCATCGGCATCCATGGCACACTCCTTGCTGGGCTCGCGTCTTCTTCAGATCGTCCATCAAAATGAGCAATGCGTTTAGCTCCATTTCCTACACCTTCAAACTCATTATATATAGACAGTTTTTCACCTGAATTGAATATAGTTTCACTTGGACTGAACTCTCAACATCATTGGTTGTCTTCCTCAAATAGGATATCTCTGTTCACATATACCCTTCCTGTCTTTGGATTATAAACTTTGTAGGCCTTAGATCCGGGTTCATAACTGAGAAAGACCATTTTATTACTTCTGTCTTCCAGTTTCCTGAGATGTGGAGAGGTGTCTTTTACATGTGCCAGGCATCCGAACACACACAGGTGTTGCACATTGGGCTTCTGTCCTGTCCAAGCTTGATACAACATCATCCCTTCTATACTCTTCATTGGAGATCTGTTCAAAAGGTAGACAACAGTTCGTGCCGCTTCTGCCTAGAACATAGCAGGCATCTCCTTGAATTTCAAGAAACTTCTTATCATCGCCCTGATTGTTTGATTTCGATGCTCAACGACACCATTTTGTTGAGGAGAATATGGTGTCGTCAAATGTTGCTTGATCCCAAACTGCTCACAATGTTCAATGAAAGCATTGACATTAACTCGCCATGATGATCACTATGAAATACTTTCAGCTTGTGCTCTACTTCCCTTTCTACACATGCCATTACCTTCTTGAATGCCCCAAACACTTCGTCTTTACTCTTAAGCATCTCAATCCACATGTACCTGCTGAAATCATCAACCAGTAATAAAAATTACTTGTTACCTCCCAGTGTTGTGGACGTGATTAGCCCACACATGTCACCATGCACGAGCTCCAGTTGTCTGCTAGCTCGATAATTAGCTGACTGAGGAAACGGGAGGTTGTGTTGCTTAGCAAGTACACACTCGCTGCACAACTGGTTCACCTGTTCAATATATAGCATTCCATCCACCATTTTTGTATTAGTAAGATTCCTGAGAGCTTGAAGATTTAAATGACCATAACGGGCGTGCCAAAGCCACGCATCCTCCTTATAACTAATCATAAGACACACTGGCTTTTTATGTATGATGTTCACCACATACAATCTGTTCTTGGATCTCCTCACTTTTGCAACTAATCTTCTCTACTTGTTAAAGAGACATAGAAAGTGTCCCTCAGTCACCGTTTTTCCTCCATATTCATCCAACTTCGCAATACTCATAATATTATTTTTTTAATTTTGGTATGTAATAAACATTTGTGAGTGCCATGTGTTCTCCATTTTTAGATTGAAACAACATGGTTCTACGACCACAGATGTTCACAACTGATCCATCACCAAACCTCATCTTGCCATGGACAACTTCATCAAGTTCAACAATTTTTTTCTTACAGCCTGTCATATGGTTGCTAGCACCAATGTCAAGGTACCATACATTACTCTCGTACTCTTCACTCCCAAACTCAAGTTTCATCTTCTCTTCATTCAACAAAACATCAATCGATGTCGGATCATCAGAATGCACTAACTCACATGCCTTAGCCATTAATATTGTAGGCTCATTATCATCTTGTTTTCTACAAGATGAACTTTTTTCCTTCCTGTTTGCATTGTAGTTAGACGCAAAATGCCCAAACTCATTACAATTAAAACACCGTACCTTTTTTATGTCAAATTTCTGAGATCGCCAATTCTCTCGTTGTCGCGTCCTCATACACGGCCACAATTTGAACCACCATGGCCATGCCCGCGACTGCATCCACTAGTACTGCCATTATCATGTCCACCAGCATGTTCTCCAGGTGAACTAGCTCTCGAGCTTACCGCCTCCTCGAGTGCCTTCCACTCCGCGCGTGTTAGGAGTACATGCTCGCCTCTTTTCATGTCGCAGATGTGCAGGCGTTTTTCATGAACCTTAAGTGAACCAATCACTTCCTCCATTGTCTTGCTCTTTAGATCACCAAACTCCCCAACTGTAGAGGCAATTTGGATGAATTTTGGTGACACCATACGCAGCATCTTCTTCACTATGTACTCTTCGTTTATTTTTTCACCAAGGCCACGCAGCTTGTTGACGACGGTAGACAACCCACTGGCGAAATTATCAACGGCTTCGTCATCATCCATGCGAAGGCTCTCAAACTCCCATATGAGAGTTTGTGCTTTCACCTCCATCACATGAGTTGTGCCGAGGTGCATGGTTTTCAAGGAATTCCATGCTTCCTTTGCGATCTTCTTCACACCTAGTTGCAGTAGTCTCTCTTAAGTGATTCCTTGATAGATGTCTGCCAACGCCATCTTATCTTTGCACGGTTCTATAGGATCATCGGATGCAACAACCTCCCACACACCCTAGGCCTCTATGTACACCTCCATTATCGCCCATGTCGGATAGTTGCTCTTGGTGAGCAACGGGTACTGGAGAGTAACACTCCCTTCTCGTGATGTCACTTGCAATGCCGCAGCGTTGGTCAAATTGCAGCTGTCGGTCCTGGCAGACTTTGATGGCGAATTGCTTCTTCTTCTCGGCATGTACTTAGCCATACAAGAGCAACGCTCTGATATCAAATGTCAGATACACAACCCATGCAAAGACTTTCTAAAAACAAACACTCGTTTTTGATAAAGAAGATGAACAAGATCACTTTGATCAAATTTTTCTAATGTTGTAACAACAACACTGCTTTTCTCTTCGCTCAATTTTATTCAATAAATTTTAAGAATAAATACAGAAAAAAATGTCATGTTAAGTTCTACATTTCTAAAGATTTGCTCCAACAAACCCATGACTAACCAACACAAATGCACTTAACAAAAAATGCTATATCAAAAAAATCAAACTAATCAATATGAAAACCTGCAACTAAAAATCCAGCAAACAGGCAACACAAAAAATAGCAACCAACGATAAGATTAAATACTATAGAAAGATCTATAGGAAAAATGTTATTATCATGCATACACATATGAATATACTGGAAGTTATTTCAATAACATCTAACTACTATCCCAAATAATCCAAATCCTACATGTAAACCCTTGGGCTTCGGACAGATGTGAGATTTGAAAGTCAATTTTCTTGATAGCATTAATATATAGGGCTGAGCAATTGGTTGGTTAATTGAAAATCAAAATTTTTTATATTTAAAATTGAACTGAAGCAAATTACATAGACAATCAAACTGAATCAAACTGAAATAAATCAGTTCCAAATCTATTCTTTACTTTTTCTCTCCTCTCTATTCCTTTTGTGATTAGAGATTTAGAGTCTTGATTAAATAAATCCCAAAACTAAATTTATATTCAATATTAACTCAATCTCAGTCATTCATATCTAAATTAAACAAATGCAAGGTTACAATTGAAAAAAAAAATTAATAGCAACATTACAAAGTAAAATTTAAAAATGATGAGTAATAGGAGACGATGATCTTGTCCGTTGATGCTGAAATGCAGGCTGTGGCGCTAGAGTGAAGGGTTGCGGTGTTGGAGAGGGGCTGTGTGGCAGCGATGTAAGAGAGAGATTATTGTGCGCTGGAGGTTAGTTGCTGTGGTGCTGGAATGCGGGGCTGCAACGCTGGAGTGTGGGGCTGCAACAATGGAGTGTGGGGCTGCAACAATGGAGAGCGGTGTTGCAGCGCCAGATCGGCGTTATTGCGCACTGGAGGTGAGGCCATGCAGCGATGCTAGAGGTCTGATGAAACTACTGGGTTGGAGGAGTCGTGCTTCGTGCTATGCTAGTGCTATGTTCTTGATCCATGCGTTTGATTTCAATAAACCTGATAGATGAGGGGAAATTGAGGAGAAAGGGGAGGAGCAGATAACAGCTAGGGTTTTCAGTTCTAAAAGAATGAATATATATGTAGAACTAATGGCTGAGATTCATAAAAAAAAAAAAATGGTTAGGATTAAAAGTTAATAAATAAAAAAGAAAAAGAAAAAGTGCAAATTATGCGGACAAATATTTGAAGCCTAGACCTTAAGCTTCTAACATTAGAATTTCACCACTAAGCCATAAGAGAAAGAATGTTCTTGGATATCCTTAAATATATTTATTAGGCCGATTTAGTTTTATCGAAATTTTATTCCTCAAAATCAAATTGATTAGATCGAATATTTTAAAAATTAAAATCAAAACAAACCGTTTTACCATGTAAACCGAACCGAATTATAGAATTGCATCAATTCAATCGATATTTTCAGTCTAATCCGAATAGTGCTCACCCTATTAATAGTTCCACTAGGATTAGCATGTGAGGTTTATGTTGTGCCCTTAACATGTTCACATACCTAATGAATTGAGCCTTGCTCACTTCTTGGCAATTCTAAGATAAGAAAGTCATTATAAAAGAATTAAAAAATTTTACTATTTAGTCTCTGTATTATAAAAAAACTCATTAATTGGTCTCTCTATTTTAAAAAATATATTAAAATATCTTTAAAATTTTAAAAAGTTTACCAATTAGTCTTTTTATTAACTTTAACCCTTAAATATTACAAAAAACTCTAAAATATCTCTGATACGAAAAGACTAATTAGTAGAATTTTTAAAAATCTTAAAGACTAATTAATAAGTTTTTCAAAATCACATAAACTAAATAGTAAACTAGTTAACTGTTAAAATTAACGGAGAGACTAACGAGTAGACTTTTGAAGCGTCAAGATGTTTTCATATATTTTTCAAAATTGATGGATCAACTAATAAATTTTTCCATATTATAGAGATTAAGTAGTAATTTTTTTAAGAATAAAAAGCAAAGGAAAGGACTTGAATCAGTCCTGCATGTGTGAGTAAAATGGTTTGTCCTCCCTGGGGCTATATTCCTTGTCTCAGTTGTTTAACTCTTCAATACTATTAAAGCCTTGCTCCTCGCTATTCTCATTGGGAGAGAGGTAGGGTTTGTTCCTTTTTCTGAAATACCTTAATCCGGAGTTTTTTCAGTGTGGTGATTTGTAAGATGGGAGATGATTGCTACCCATTTACACCTATCCACTTTCATAAAACTGGAGTTGAATTTGAGTTTTGGGGTTTAATTAGCCTCCCTTCCCACCATAGAGTGGCATACTGGATTACAGGTGGTAGACAACTTTCAGACATTAAAGTTCTTTGCTAAAGAGTGTTCTGCATTATTCATGGGAGTGTTTCACATACATGGTTTTGCATGGTTGAAATTCCATGTGATTGCACTAGTGGTTCAACTGGAGGATCAAGGTTATGCTCCACACTCTTAGCACTTCCCTCTCAAGTAGCCTTTCCTTTAGAAGATTCTCTTATCAGCTTAGACTTTCCCTTTCTTTTTCCTAACTTCCTCCTCTAAAACATCAAATATGGATCCACCAAATTATTAGAATCTATGACATTAATATTCTCCTTACGCGCTCCTCCCTTTCCTCTTTTTTCTACCACCATCCATGACAAAATCTCACGCACTTTCCTTAGAAGGAAAGGAGGTGGTTTTGACCGTTTTCATTCTCTAAGAGGTACCCACCGGACCTGAGTTAGCCATAGTTGGCCGCTTTGTGGTGTCCTGCATTATCTTCTCTAGACAAAAGTTATCAAAATGACCGTACCTACCGCATTTATAGCAAATTTTCGATATCTCATACTCAACGAGTTGAACTCTATCCTTAACTTCAAATATTGAGATCAAAGGTTCCATGATACTACAAGAATGTAACAAAATACAAATTGCAATTTTGTTTGTATCCATTTAATTTTTCAAACAGATTATATGTCTATTTGCGAATGTATTTATATCCATTTATTTTTACAAGTATAATATAAATTTATTTGCAGATTCGTTTGTTTTCATTTAGTTTTATAAATAAATTATATGTGCGAAACCCTAGTTTATTAGAGACTGAAATGACATATGCCCTACTAAAAAGAACTTAGTTCAGAAAATAATTCTCGAATCTAAAGTACCCTTAATTAACATGCAATTAAGAACACTTATAATTAATTAATTTTAAAAGTAGCAAAAATAAGAATCATACAAGTTAGTATTAAACCTTATTCGTGATGCTATGTCAAGAACCAATATTTCTCTTAAACTCTCAAAGAAGAATTGTGTAAAACAATTGTATTGAATAATTGATAATCTGTGTACAATATAGAAAAAGATATATTTTATATACTTAGGGCACCCTAGCCTAATTAAAATAATAATAATAATAATAATAATAATAATAATAATAATAATAATAATAATAATAATAATAATAATAATAATAATAATAATAATAATAATAATAATAATAATAATAATAATAATAAGTAAAAACCTAAATAAAGACTTATAATCTTTGCCACTTTTCACTACTATCCACTACTGGATAACTACCCACTACTAATAATTACCCACTATAAATACAAAATTTGAATCGTCAAGACACATTTGGCCTAATTGACTTGGAATGGTCAGATTGATCTTCAACTTCAAAATGAACTTGCAAAGTTTGAAATATTCATTCATGAATCCTTGAAGTACTTCCTTCAACCTCTTGATCTCAACCTTGTAATTGGTCAGTGAGACAATGCTAGCTCATTATTTTTAGTATTGTTGGTTGTACTTACATCAGTTTGTTTCCATTTAAATTTGTAAACAGATTATACATCTATTTTTGAATCCATTTGTATTCATTTAATTTTATAAACGAATTATATATCTGTTTGTAAATCTGTTTTTATCTATTTAATGTCAAAACTACATCGTTTTCTGTTAGTTTCACTTTGGTTATGTATGTTGTTTATACAGTGTCGTTTTAGGACAGTTTTTTTGAGTCTCTTGCACATGATGTGCACGAGCTGGGTTTTTGTCTTATAAGGAAGATACAAGCTTCCAGAAATGTATGTAACGACATTTTTTTCTTTCCATTTGAAATAAAACCAGAATGTTTTCTCTCTCTCTCTCGTTCTTGAACATGGTATCAGAGCTATAGTATCAGTATGCTGTGTAAACAAGCAGTGATCATGAGGAGATTGCACAAAGCCTAAATTTTTGAGGAAGTTGGTGAATTCAATGTTCCATTGCCTAGAGGCCTGTTTAAGCCCATATAAGGACCTTTTTAGCAAGCAAACATCCCCAGGCTGGGCTTTGTGATATCCCTGTGGAGGTGTCATGTACACCTCCTCATCCAAATGTCCATGCAAAAAAGCATTATTTATGTCTAGTTGGAAAATAGGCCACTGTCTAAATGTGGCAAGAGCAATGAAAATTCTCACAGTGGTAAGTTTGGCCACAGGAGAAAATCTGTCCTTGTAGTCCAGGCCCTCTATTTGGTTGTATCCTTTAGCAACCAGCCGAGCCTTATACCTTTCTACATCCCCATTTGGTTTAAACTTCACTTTATATATCCACTTACACCCTATTGCTTTCTTACCCTTAGGCAAGCTAGTAAGAACCCATGTGCTATTGTTTTCCAAGGCCTGAAGTTCCTGATTCATGGCCTCTACCCATTGTGCATCCTTGGATGCTTGAGCATAGGTACCAGGTTCAGTAACCTTGTTAACATTGCAAATATAAGACTTATGCATAGGATGGAAAGACATGGAGGATGTTTCTAAAGAGTTAACATAGTCTTTCATCCAAGCAGGGGCCTTTCTTGGCCTTTGCATCCTTCTAATGGAAGGGCAGCTTTGAAGATCCTCATTGGTGTGACTGGGAGTAGAGGAATCTGGAGCTACTTTATCATCCTCAACCATAGGAAGAGGAATCACAGGTCTTTCTACCATATCAGTCCCTTGAAAAGGAAAGATATTTTCATGGAAAATTACATCCCTACTCACAAAGAAGGACTTGTCATTCATGCTATACAATTTATAGGCTTTGTGTGTGTTAGCATAACCTATCATAACAGCTTTAACAGCTCTTTCTTGGAATTTATCCTTTTGTGTTCCCACAGAAGTTGCATAGCATAGACAGCCAAATTTTCTCAAATGGGAATAGTTAGGTGATGTCCCATAGAGTCTCTCATAGGGAGTGGTCCAATCAAAGTGTTCCATGGGCATTCTATTTATTAGGTAAGTGGCAGTAAGAATGCATTCTGACCAAAACTCAATGGGAACATGTGATTGCATTTTCAAAGCTCTGGCAGTATCAAGAATATGTCTATGTTTCCTTTCCACAACCCCATTTTGTTGTGGGGTGTATGGGCAGGATCTTTGGTGTATTATCCCTTTGTTCATAAGCAAAGATCTATAATTCTGACTTAGAAACTCTTTCCCATTATCAGTTCTAATGACCTTAATGCCAGTATTAAATTGGTTCTCTACCATATGAATGAAGTGTCTAGTTATGCTAAAGGTTTGATCTTTCAAGTGCATCATGAAGGTCCAAACAGCTCTACTATAGTCATCTACAATGGTGAGAAAGTATTTAGCCCCAGTAATAGAGCTGGTCTTATATGGTCCCCATATATCGATGTGTATTAACTCAAAAGGTCTTGAAGTCAAGGTATGACTTCTGGGAAAGGGTAACCTTGCTTGCTTTGCTAGAGGACATACAGGACAACATTGCATAGACTCATTGCTCATATTCATCCCTTTAATATGTTTGAGCTTACTAACAGATGCATGTCCTAGTCTATCATGCATGTCATTCATTGTTACAAGACAGTTATGAGCTTGTTCATATTGCATTGAGCATTCTTTATTTAATTCCACTAGAGAAAAAGTACTATTTACAAAGCTGTAAAGATCAGCATTAAAATTCATGATCTCAAGTAAACAATGTCTGATGTCAGAATGAGAAAAGCTCATCTGGTTAAGTCTGAAAAGACCTCTCTGCTTCTTGCCTATGGCCACCACCTTCTTATTCAGTGGGTCCTGTATGAGGCAGTAATGATCACATATGATTATACAGTAGCCATATCTACTTATCAACTGACTAACAGAGATCAGATTATACTGAAAGTGAGGCACATATAAGACATCATCAAGAAACAATTTCCCAAAAAGATTGACCTTTCCAGATTGAGAAACTTGAGTGGTTCTTCCATCTGGGAAGCAAATAGACATGTGTTTGTGTGATGATTGTAGAGTGGTAAAGAGAGCACTATCTGAACACATGTGGTTTGTGGCTCCAGTGTCTAAGATCCAACTAACATTGTCGTGTATTTGTGCATTACAAGTCTTATAGATAGTAGATTTACCTGCAAAGTCCATAAAGTGTGGTTCTGGACCATGAGAAGTGCTTGGGCCAAGAACTCCTTTCCCTTTTGCAAGTTGGGAGACTTCTTGTTTCAGGGAGCTCAGCATAGAAGACAATTCAAGAATTCTATTTGATGTATCCAGATATTCCAGAGGACTGTCCTCCTCTGGATTATTTCCATCAATAGCAGCCATAATTTTGGTGCTTCTAAAATTTTTGACTGGTTGTGTCCCAGCCTTGCTCTTACCCTTGAACCAATCCGGGTACCCAATCAACTTGAAACACCCTTCCCGGGTGTGACCATTCATGTTACAGAAGGTGCAATGTCCCTTCTTATTCTCAGACCTTCTTGGTCTATTCAGGTTTTCAGATTGAGTTTTGTTTAATAAGGCAAGGGATTCAGTGTTGTCATTCATGGCTCCTAAGATTTCCCTTTGAGACTCAAACTTTACTACCATAGAGTATGCTTTGTTTACCGTTGGCAGAGGATCCATTCCTAGCACTTGGTCCCTTACAGACCCAAAGACTTCGTTTAGACCCATTAGGAATTGCATGAGCCTATTTCTGTTGGCTATGTCAGCCATAGCCTTAGATGCTCCACAGGTACAGGTTGGGAGCGTTTCTACTGACTCAAGTTCATCCCATAACCTCTTCAACTTAGTGAAGTAAACAGACACAGAAGCATTTTCCTGAGATATAAGAGAGATCTTTCTGTGCAACTCATAGATCATAGGTCCGTTGCACTCTCCAAATCTCTCACAAATCTCTGACCAGAGATCTCTGGCAGAGGCAGTGTATATGAAACCATCAACCAACTCCTTAGAGATGGAATTAAGAATCCAAGATGTGACCATGAAGTCACATCTTTTCCACTGTTCATAGCCCTCAGAATCTTTACTAGGTGCCGAAGTTGTGCCTTCGACAAAACCTAATTTCATCTTGGCACCCAGCGCTATTCTAATAGCCCTGCTCCAAGATCTGAAATTAGTACCTATGAGAGGATGCAGTCAAGCAACCTTCATTAGTCAAACTAAATACATTTCAGATGTATTGAAGGATGCAGGTATGTTCAATTGTAAGCCTGCCTCCTGTCCTTTACCTCAAGGTTTACACTTATCTCCTGATACAGGGGAGCCTTTTGATACACCTGACATGTATAGAAGGCTCCTTGGCAGATTGCTTTACATTAATCTCACAACAAGGCCTTTATTTTCCTGTAAGTGCTGATATGTCACTAAATGCATATTGTGACTCTGATTGGGCTGCTTGTACTTACTCCAGAAAATCACTTTCTGGTTATTGCATATATTTGGGACCTTGCCTTGTCTCTTGGAAGACTAAGAAACAACCTACTGTTTCTAAATCCTCAGCTGAGGCTGAGTATCGTGCCATGGCTAACACAGTATGTGAGCTCCTCTGGATTAGCTACATTTTGCAGGATTTGCAGGTCACTGTCCCGTTGCCAATCCCACTACACTGTGACAGCAAGGCGGCCATGCATATAGCTGCGAACCCAGTGTTTCACGAACGCACCAAGCACATCGAAATAGACTGTCACCTCGTCAGAGATCAGCTTCAACAGGGGTTCATACTACCTCATTATCTCCCTACTGAAGAACAGTTGGCAGACATCTTTACAAAAGCCTTGCCAGCATGTCGCCATGTTAATCTCACTCACAAGTTGAACCTTTTGCCTTTACCAGCTTCAACTTGAGGAGGGGGTGTCAAAACTACATCGTTTTCTGTTAGTTTCACTTTGGTTATGTATGTTGTTTATACAGTGTCGTTTTAGGACAGTTTTTTTGAGTCTCTTGCACATGATGTGCACGAGCTGGGTTTTTGTCTTATAAGGAAGATACAAGCTTCCAGAAATGTATGTAATGACATTTTTTTCTTTCCATTTGAAATAAAACCAGAATGTTTTCTCTCTCTCTCTCGTTCTTGAACATTTAATTTTATAAACAGATTACCTATCCGTTTGAGAACCATTTAATGTTATAATTGGGTTACGCGTCCATTTGTAAATCCATTTATAGCCATTTAATTTTATAAAAAGATTTCCCTTTCATGTATAAATTTATTTGTGTCCATTTAATTTTACAAACAGATTATACGTTCATTTAAAAAGCCACTTATGTTCATTTAATTTTACAATTAGATTATACATCTGTTTATAAATTAATTTCTATCTATTTAATTTTATAAACGGATCTTATAAATGAATTATACGTCCGTTTGTAAATCCATTTGCATTCATTTAATTTTACAAATGAATCATACATTTGTTTGAGAAGTCATTTATATCCATTTAATTTTACAAACAAATTTCATATTTGTTTACAATTTCGGTTGTACTATATAATTTTACAAATGGATTATATAGGTAAATTATAAGTGATAAGGAGTTCTCCTTCCCTACAGAGCTGGATTCCAGCTCGAACTTATTAATTTTTTTTAATAAATAAATTTAAACTTTGAAAAGGTTGATTCGATTCGATTCGATTATACCTCTAATTAGATTTAAAATTACAAATAAATTTATAAATAGACTGTTATTTTTATTATAAATAAATTTATAAATGGATTTACAAACAGATTGTCTATTTGTATGCAAAATTTCATTTGCATATAAGAGAGAATATAAAAAAAAAATACAAATAGATACACAATATGAATCCATTTGTAATATAAACATGTTGTTTTTTGTTTGAAAAAAGTTATAAACAAGATTCACACAAACGGACAGACAAAAATTCATTTGTGATCAGTTTATAAATTAAATTATAAATAAAATTTTATAATTTACAAATATATTTAACTGTTTGTAAATTTAATTTTATTTATTTATTTTTTTGTTTTGTAATGTGAGATATACACTGCTAGCCTTTCAAACTTGCCTCTTGTAACATCACTAGTGTTGTAGTCTACTTTGACAACTCTTCCAAGAGAATTACCAATTTTTCATATGACTTTTTTCTGATACATAGCAAAAAGGCAAGCCTGACAGCCTTACCCACGCTGTTGTACAATCAATATCCGTACTGTTAATGCTGAAATTAGGTTGCCATGGTTGAAGCAATAAGTAACTGCCCAAAATAGTCCATGAACTTTCTGATATTGCATTGTTAAAATCTGTATCATTTCGAAAGTTAACAAGAAAAAAACTATTTTCTATGTCCAGCACTTTAACTTCGTTGGTCTTGGGGATGGTCTATAGGTTCATAATTACTCCTTTTACTATAGGACGCTTATCTAATCAATATTTAGATTTGGCTCTATCCAAACTTTTATGATTCACCCCAATATTCTCCTTTTGTTCTCTCAAAATGTCTGATACGGAAAAAAATTCAAAATTTCTGATATATCTCTACCTGTTCTTTATTTGATTTGCTTTCCTTTTTTTTCTCACAAATTATTATCTTGCAAATGATCTAGATTCATATTAGGGTTTATAAAGTATAAAGCCTAAGAAAAATAGTAATTGAAAGAAAAAAAAGTCTTTTATTGTTGAGCGGAAAGCCTTTTATGCTTTGCATGGGAGTAGGGATCAACTTAAGAAAAAATCTTGTGCTGAATACTGGCTGCTCTCTTCAAACATAAATGAAAAATATAAATGAAATGATTCTTTTACAGGCGTAAATATTATATATGAGTAAGTGAACTATTTCAAAAAAAAAAAGGTCTAGAGTCAGGAGCGATCTTAGAAATTAATCACGCTCCGGTAAAAAATCTCAATATCATATTCGTTTAAAGAAAAACAAAAATTACGTCGCTCTTCTATATCTCCATAAATCTAGGAACTTTGGCTTGTATTGTATTATTTGGTCTACGTACCAAAATTGATACCATTCGAGATTATGTAGGATTATACATGAATCCGATCTATCTATTACTGTGTCCCCATCTTCCAGCATGACATCCACATCTTCAATGATGTCATCCATGCTAGTTTCTAAGACGCTTTGGTCAGCAGATCCTTAAAGGAAGGGCCTAAGACCTCAAGAGCTGATCTAAACTCTCGATGTTTAACCTTCTTAATTGCTCTATCCTCCTCCACCGGAGGAGGATGGTGGTTCTCCATAGTGGCATGGGAGATCAAAAGCATTGAGAGGAAAAAAGGCAAATGAATTGATTATATTAGTTACTTATAAATATTAGTGGTGAAGAATATTAGAATCATCAGTATATATATATATGGGCATTGGCTAATTCTCGGATCAAGAGTTCAAGAGCTTAACCTTAGTGGTGAAGAATATTAGAATCATAAGGTCAAGAGTTCAAATATTGATAGAGCTTAACCTTTTAATAATTTTATGATTATTAAAAATAATTCAGTTTATATGCCAGTCATCTCATAGGATAGGTATATTATTATAAAATTTAAAACCATCAACAAGAAATTTAAAAGTCTTCGAGTTTATATTTTATTAAAGAAAATATATATTTAAAATAAAAAATAATTTCTAAGATATATGAAATCTCATTAGTTAATTTTTTTAATTTTAAAAAATATATTAAAATATTTTTAGAATTTTAAAAAGACTACTAATTAATTTATCAATTTTAATTGTTATATTTCATAAAAAATTCTAAAATATTCTCAACCCAAAAGGACTAATTAATATATATTATTATAAAATTAAAAGATTAACTAATAAATTTTTCAAACATGAGTATTAAATAATAAAATATTTAATGATTAAAAATAATAAAACAATTAATTAATAAATTTTTAAAAAAACTTTTTTTTTCCTATGTAGAATGCGGATAATAGTCGCACAATTATTTACATTGCCATAAATCTGTCAATCTCTTTGGATAAATCTATCAATGCTAATTAAAGTGAAAATAGAAAATAGTGACAAATTATTGAAGTTCAAGGAAAATGTTCAATTGCATTTCATATAAAAAAAGGTATGATGCTCATTAATTTCTAATATTTTGCTAATTCCAGAGCTTAATAAAAATCTTCTTAGCGTTGCACAAATGATAAATAACCACTGTTGTATAGTATTTAAAAGAGATTATTGTTCTATTTATGTATTCAGCGTTGAAGTTTTTGAAACAATTAACAAATAATATTCATGTATATACAGTGTAAGAATTACCTGAATTATCTGAAATGCAATGATTTCTATTAAATTAATTTTTTAAAACTAGTCATTTAACATGAATTAAACATTATTTTACGGTATAAGAATTACCTGAATTACCTGAAATGCAGTGATTTTTATTAAGTTAATTTTTGAAGAAAGAAGAATAATGTACTTAAAGAGGTTGGTAGCCGTACCCTTTGAAATTTTAATTTTTAAATACTAATAGTGGTATTACACTATAATTATTTAAAGTAGGCAGTGAATTATGACTATAAAATAAGATTACGTGACAAAAATATAATAAATCAATATGCAGTTTCACCCGTAAAATAAAAGATTCAGACATTTCAAGACAGATCAGCCTTAAGTCGGATAGACTCGCCCTCTCAATTTCAGAGTAAGACTCCATAAAAAAGTTACCATTAACGGCTACAATCCCACAGATCCTCTTTATGTCTGCGATCACACAGAATTTTCGATCAATTATTCAGTGAAGATTTCTTATCAATGAGTTGATTACATCTCTTAAATTATCAGAAAATATTATATTTATCTTTTACATTATAAATGGAGAATAATTACAGAAATAAAGGTACATTATTGTCTCACATAAAAGTTTTAAGTAGTTCATTACATTCACTCTCTTTTTCAGTATACTAATTTGAGTATCGAAATAGTTGTCGTGGACATCCACTATCTCCCATTCTTTTTTTTAGGTCTAATCAATCATAATATAGTTTTATTCCAACTAAATAATCAATTTAATTTCTACAATATCAAGTAGATTGAATATAAATATAAATAAAAATTTAATAATTAGAATTATATCTTTATTAAAATCTAATTTTAATTAAATTAGAATAGTTATATTGAATTAAAATTTATTAAATGTAAATGTAGCACTCATAGGTTTAGTTTAGTGGTAAATACATCTAAATAAATTTGAGAGGTTTCAGTTCTACTATCTCAATTTTTAATTTTCATTTAAAAAAAAATTATTAAATCCATAGTTTAGCTTTTTTTAAATATAATTATTGTGTTAATAAATACTTTAATAAATTAAATATAATTTTCGCGTTGACCCTTAAATATAAATAGTGCGTTCATGATTGAAGAAGAACAATATAAGTAATACCATTAAAAATACCAAGAGTTCTACCTTACAAAAGGGAATCTTTTATATATATTCATATAGTGGATGTGAACAAATCAAATTATTCATGAATTATTTAAGAATAAACTTAATAAAAGTACGACCAAACTCGATTTACTTTCTAAATGAGCTAATTTTTAATTTAATTCCTAAACTCGTTTAGTAAATAAGTTAAATTTGAATTCAATAATATTCAACTCATTAAAATTCATAATCTCAGCTCATTTTTAAGTTTACGAGCAGATTCATTGATCAAATTTGTTTGTTAAGTTCGTGAGTTAGTTTGTAAGTAAGTTTAAAAGCAAGATCATAAACATATTCAATAATACACTCGTTTATAAACTTGTTAAATAGGTTAAATCATTTATAATTCACGCAAATATTTATATTAATTTTATATTTTATAAATTTAAAATTATTTTTATTTTAATTATATTTTTTTAAAAGATAATACTATTTAAATAAAATTTTAAAGAGTTAAATTTGATTTTTTTATAAAATTTTATAAATTAAATTCAAATTTTTTAAAATTCACCATAACTTGTTTCAATTACATCGATACAGTTACCGAACACTTTGTGCAGTTATGCAACGGTCTCTCAAATACAATAACAGTTAGCTAATGAGTTTTTTAGTTCGAAATTTTAAGTTTCTTTTATTTGAGCCTTCAATGGTAAAAAAAAAAAAAATTAGCTAAACAAGCTGAATTTTCTCCTGCTTTCAACTATATAAATTCTTCCACATAGTTGACTCAACTAATTCTCCAACTTTAGATTATAAGGCCTTCATATCCTTATCACCATTCAAGAAAATCTAAAAATCAACATATCAGTTGATGGGATTTTGAGATTACATGCATAAATTTACAGTCTATTACTCCAAAATTCCGAAAGTATATATATATGCATCAGCTTCAGTTCAATCAGTCTATGAGCTCAGCTGGTAGGCTGGTTGTAATTGCTAAATTTTAGGTAAACAAGTTCATAGGCAGATTAAATAAGTCATAACTAGTAAGCCAAACACTCAATTTATGAATTTACTCTGCTTCTGAGATGGCCTCCAACTCTTGGTGAAGCTGTCTCCTTGTTCTTCTTGCATTCATTCTTGTTGGAACTGCAGAGCTAAATGGGTTGGGAGGTATTGGTAGATTCTCTCCTTCCCTTTCCAACATATGAACTGCAACTTTCATTGAAGGCCGATCTGTTGGGTTCCATTGAATGCACCAGAGTCCCACAATTGCAAGTTTCTTTGCAATTTTATCATCTCCCTCTTCCTCGATCTCGAACCTAAGATCTTCTCCTTCTTCTAAGAGATTATAAATCCATTCCGGGAAGTATATTTGCTCATCATTTTCTTCTGTTACATCGACGATTTTCCTTCCTCCGACCATTTCTAACACTAACATCCCAAAGCTGTAAACATCTGACTTGTAGGATACATTACCAAAGTTCCTTGAGAACACTTCAGGTGCAATATAGCCAATGGTCCCTCTAGCTGTTGTCATGGACACTGCACTCTGATCCTTAGCACATAACTTAGCCAATCCAAAATCTGAGACCTTGGGATTGAAGTCATGATCAAGCAAGATGTTGTGTGGTTTGATATCGAAATGGAGGATTCTCTGATCACACCCTTGATGAAGATATTCAATTCCTTTAGCAATTCCAAGAGCAATATCTTTCAGCCTTTTCCAGCCAAGGAAATGGTTCTTGGTGTCTGCCGAAGAGATGAACTTTTGTAGGGTATCATTTGGCAAGTACTCGTAAACTAGAGCCCTTCGAAACCCGTCAGCGCAGAATCCAACCAAGCGAACCACGTTGACATGGTGGATTTTACCTATAGTTCCAACTTCATTGACGAAATCCTCTCCATTTCCTGTGGAGCTGTTGAGGACTTTAACAGCTACCAGAATTTCGTCTGATAGCTTTCCTCTGTACACAGTTCCATAAGCTCCTTGGCCTAATTCGTCTTTGAATTGGTTAGTCATCCGCTTAATATCATCATAGGAATATCTAGTAGGCTTGAAGGATTTGTAGTCATCTAAAAAATTTTCAATCTTGGACTGATATTCTCTTTCTGTTTTGTTGAACCTGTATTTGCGGTAGAGTAGAATGGATGCTACTACAAGAAGAAGTGAACCTAGGATTCCACCTGCCGATGTATAAAAACATTCATAATCAAGAAAACCCATGTCCTAAATTACTAATGAACCATGTTAGAAGTGAAGATAAGAGGGAAGACAGGTCACCTGTTTCTATAAATTTGGTTGATTGCCCTGCAAAAACATCACGGCAACGTTAGATTCTCATGTTTTAACTTTATGAATTTTGGCTGCAAGTTGATGTTTAGAGGAAAATTCAGAAATTGGAAGTTGAAGATGCAAATGAGATTGATTTAGTATTTATAAATTATAAAAGAAATTATATAAAATTTTGAAGTAATTCATTGACATGAAGCAAAAACAAAGTATTACCTTTGCGTGGCTTGAGCCTGCCGTAGCATTGAGTTTCAGACCAAGTACTGTTGGTGTTCAATCTGCAGTACTTGCCTTTAACTTCACAAGGTGTACACTTGGGATTGACCCATCTCAAACCAATAATACTTTCCTCGGAATAGAGATAATCATATGGAATGTCACGTATTTTAGTGCAAGACAAAAGGTCCAAGTCACCAACAGAGCGACCGGAATAAACTGCACAGACTTGATATTGTGGACTACTGAGACATGGGATTTGGGGATAAGACTCACAACCTCCGCTTGAAGAGCAATTGAATAAGGTGCGTTCATAACTATCCCCCATAAAATGGAAGGGAGAAAGAGAAATATTGAAATTCAAAAGCCCTTTTGGAAGGCAACCCTCTGTATCATTAGCATAAATAACTTGAGATTTATAGTCAATTTTCTGGATGAAGAGTTTCCATGAAGTAGTCAGCTCCAGAACGGTGTCATTCTTCGCAGAGCAAGAAAGGTGAAACTCAGGTTGAGGATAGCCACAGTGGCGTGGTTGCCTGCCTCTGATTCGGAACGGAAACCGGACGGCTGGGCCGTAGCTCCCACATCTCGTTGTGTTGCAATCTTCAAAACATAATCCATGATCTGCAAGGAATACAATCAACCACAACAAGGAAGTCAAAGAAACGTTCATTTCTTTCGAATTACTCTGCCATTGCTTTCTACAATCTGTTTTTTTGAAATTAGATATCCACAATCTTATTTGCTCGCTTTTGCTTCTTAGCTGAAGCCAGCAAAGAATATTTTCTTTTAATTTATAATCTTTTAAAAATGTTTGAATTGTAAAATTAAATAAGTTTTAGTTAATATTAATTAAAATACTTATTAATATTAAATTTTGAGCCTTATTATCTAATAAAAAAATGATAATAATACAAATATAAATTTATAAATATGTTTAAGTATTCATGTTTAATAAGACTTAAATAAATAATACTACAACAGAAGTTATCTTATTTCTCGGATAAAGATTAATACGAAAATTAAATTAAAAAGATTAAATTATTGCTTACCATAAAATTAAATATTTGTACTCTATTACTTATTTGAAAAACAAAAGAAGGAATGGTTTCTTGGCATTAAGATTTTTAAGTTTGAATAAATATGCACCAATTTAGAATAAAAAATTTAGAAAAATTCAAATTAAATAGCAAATTAATATATCTTGATTATAAAATTTAACAATAAGTATATTAAAAATAATATAATCTTATTAATAAATAATTATCAATTAATTGAATATAAATATATAAGAACGGATGGATAATAGATGGATGGCTTGATAATTTAGAATAGCGAATTAAAATGATTTCTATTAAAATAGAATTAAAATTAAATATTTTATTGAAATAAATTAAAATCGAGCAACATAAATAAAAAATATTCAAAATTGAATGACTATTAGATGAAAATTATTTATGGTACATATGACTTTCCCTTTATTCCCTTCTCTCATTCTAAGGGATAAACAGTATTATAGTGACTTTCTGAGAGAGATCACATATTTGAAAAGTCACAATTAAAGGGATACTATATATGTCTTTCTTAGAGAAACTCTTTAAAAGAAACACATTGATTTTTTTTTTTTAATAAAGTAGCCATCAAAATTATCAATGTGAATTCATGTGAGAAATCGATCCAAAAAGAGAGAATTCTATTGGAAATATAAGTTTTTTTCTTTTTTCATGCTCTCATGTGGCATCACTAGAATCACAAGAGAGACTCAAATCAATCTCTCCTTTATTGGAAATTATTTTATGCAGTTCTATCCCTTTCGACGGACACTTGACATAAAATATATATGTAAATTTGTTTGAAGAATGATTTAGCTAAATTTCTTTTAGTTTTAATATATTTACTTTAATTTTCTCATCTAATTGTCTAAATGATTATAGATATATTTTTGACACTTAATTTTTTATTTTCATAGTTAAGATATTTATTTATTAGTTTTGTTTAAAATAATTTATTTTATCAGAAAATAATTTAAATAATTTTTTTTAATTACTTATGATTTATATTTTCTTTTAAAGTGAAATATTTTTAAATTAAAAAAATAAATTACTAAAATCAATTTAATTGAATTTTTGGAGAATTATTAATTTCAAATAAGTGCATGTACTTGACTAGCTAACTGAGACGTAGACGGGTGTGGTGGTGAAGACTTGATGACTTCCTGCAAGTGATGAGTAATGGCTAGCTTGAAACGTCAAACTGGGCCAATTTACTCCATTATTACAATTAAGGCTTCGAAACTGAATGAAAAACCTCACGATTTTGAATAAATTTTAATTTGATTAACTTTCAACTAATTAAAATAGTTTAACTTATAAGAGTTATAATAAAATTATAAAAAATAAAAAAATAAAAAAAGAAGGGAAAGTATTTGGCCAAGTGAAATCCAAAGAGAGAGAGAGGAGGTGATCAAAAGAGATAATTTTCTACTTCTAAAACAGTCTTTATATATATATTTTTTTCAAATAAAAAGATAATTATTCACAATTTAAAAGAAAAAGTAAAATAAATCTACTACTTTTATGATGACTCTTATACTAATTATGATCTGATTATATTTGCATTTATCTGAAACAATTTTAAATTTTGTACAATTGGCAAAATCGAGATCTGTAATCTATCCCTCGGCTTAGGTTATAGCCTTGAGCAAAACTATACCTCCAGTTAGAAAAAAAAACTCTAAAACCGCATCTTTCGGTTCCTTTTCTCATTTTTGGCTCAAAGGCTATCCCAAAATCAAATTCCAAACAAAAATCAATTGTTTATATCAAAATCATAGACTTTAATAAGAAAAAAATAATGAATTTTGCAACTCATTAATCATACATGTAGCTTGCACATCATCATCAATATGACGAATATACTAAACCTTAACAACATTACTAGCATTCTCATTAGGAATACTAGGTGCTTCTTGATCGAAAATATACAATCTCTTTTAAGAACAATTCTCAAAATGCGATAGCGGTCCAAGAAGTTTAATTTAGTTAATTTGTTAGCATCAAGTATGCTACATAAGAATAGATAATTACTCATAGTAGAATTAGATTCTATTCATGCAGAGATATTTAATTAATAGTCTCATGTATTTTTCTAATTATTGGATAATGTCTTTCATCTTTAATTAGTCTTTCATTATTTTATTCAAATTAATAGCCCTATTTATTAATTTAGAAAATTCAGTGGTAAATCTCTTAATAGGCTAGGATCTCATTTAATTTAAATAATTTTGAGTTTGCGTAACAAATTATTATAAATTAAATTAGGTAGATAATATAATTTATCAATCACATTTCTATGTGACTCCTATATCAGTTAGGTAATAACTCTTTGTCTTTATCATATCTTATATGTTATGACTAACTCTTACTCTAAACTTATATGCTCAAGCGTTTGTCCATCCAAATCAAATAATTTAGTTAAGTAAAACCATATTAAAAAATATCAAATATTTCAACATATTTGAATAAAATCAATCTTGAATTTGCCTAACAAGTTAATAAAAACCAAATTCTAATTTTATGCTATAACAATAGGTGATAAGTCATTGTGTCCTTAACATTTACTTAAAATTTTAATTAGAAATTTTAATTCTAAAATTTCTATTAAGATCTCATGCATAGACATTATTGTTGTATATCTTACATATCACTTGAGGCATAAAGGGAACTTGATAATTTAAAAACATACGTGATAACTTCTTTGATTTTTAGAAATAAAAAAGGGCTCCTCCAATGCTTATGTAATTTTCAACATCTCTTTTTTTTTTTTTTTACAATCTCAGAGTAATAAGAAAAGATACAACACGCAAGACTTATTTAAAAATTAGCAAAAAGATCCAACCATTCATTCATACATATTGAACTTTTTAAAATTTTCTTATAACCATTCATTATGCAAATAAATAATATTAAATGTATATAAATTAATCATTATTTTATATTATATTTATTATTAGTTTTGTGTGCTAAAATTAAAAAATAAAAAATTTAATATTTTAATTTTGGTGATAATAAAAAATAATTTATGTATAAAATAATTTTATTCAAACCTCTAATCATATTTAAAAATTAATTTTAATAGTAAATTATAAAATTAAATTTAATATAATTAATTTCTAAAATTAATTTAATGAATAAACAAGTTTATTCATGTTTCTAAATTAGAAAATACACTAAAATTAATTTTAATTACTGAAAAATATTTCAGTGGCCCAAAGTAATCAAAACTGTTTTAAATTAAATAGCCATTTAATTTAAGGAATGATTTTTATTTTTATTTTTCAGCCTAAAAAGGACCAACTTGAAAATCTTTAAAAATTTATAAGGATCAAACGATAATTTGACTTCATCTTTAAAAATTTGAATAATCCATAGACATAGATTACTTTTATATGGATTTTTGGTCTGTTCAATACACTTATTTATAAAATAAGCACTTATATATTAATTTTATATATTTTACGTATCTCAAGAGATTTATTACTTTTTTTAAAAGAAAATAACATGGTATGTAGTCATCTTAACAAGTGTATTGAACAGATCTATTTTTCCATGTTATTTTCTTTTAAAAAAACTCAAAATTAAATGATTATGAATAAAAATTTTATCTATTTTTCCTATAATTTTTTTTTATTCTCTTTCCCATTCTAAGGAGTAAATAATATTGGTAGTAACTTTTTGAAAGAGATTGCATAAATGGATCAATCGATGCCTAATTATAAAGAGATAACCAATTTCTCGTAGTGTGGGGTCTTTCATTATTGGAGATAGGCTACATACATCTTTTTTAAAGAGACAAGTCTTTTTATAAAAAAACACATTTATTTTTATATATATATTTTTTATAAAATAGTCATTATCAATTAATATAAACCTCATATGAGAGATAAATCTAAAAAGAGAGATACTATTAAAAACACCAAGCTCCTCTCATTTTTGTTTACTTTGATTTCTCATGTAATTGCCTAAATAATATAAATGATTTTTAATATTATAAATTTTAATTTTATGACAAATTATTAAAAAAATCTTAATTTTTTTAAAAAAATTATAATTGCACCTTAAATTTTAAAAATTTATTAATTAAATTTTAAACTTTTAAATTTTAATTAATTGTACTCTAAATTTTATTGAAATGACAATTTTATTAGTTTTTAACAAAAAATTTAATATTGAATTGCAATTGAAACAAGTATAAAAATATGAAATTAAATTGATAAAAGTAAAAGGATAAGGTGGAATTGTAGAAATAGAAAAAAAATATAAATCTTTTTAGCTATTAACTTTAAAATTTATATAAAAGTTAAACAGAACCAATTTATTATTTAATTTTTATAATATAAAAAATTAATTAACTGATTTTTTAATTATAAAAAATATATTAATACATTATGAGTTGTTAAAAAATATGTTAATTAATACTTTTATTAATTTTAACAATTAAGTATTATATAATTTCTATGATACAAGAAAATTAATTAGTTTTATATAAACATTTATTAATTAATTTTTTTATAAAAAAATATTTAAATTTTTTATAATATTTAATTAATAAAATTTAACGAAATTAATTAATAAATATTTTAAAATTTTAAGAATGATAATATATTTTTTAAAATTAAAAATTTTTTAAATTATAAAATTAAATAGTAATTTTTCTAAAAAAATATTTAGTAAACATAGAAAGAAGTGAAAATAATGAGTTTGATGGCTTCTTCAAAGTAATGAGAGGGACTGCAAATGTGAAACGTCAATTAAAATTTGGGAAGTTTACTCCAATAATTTACTAATATCATATGTTATAATCTCAATAAAAATTTGGGAAATAATAAAAGTCTAAATCAATTAAAAAAAATATTTATTTATTTAATTATTTTAAAAAATTCACTTAAATTATAAAAAATAAATTTAAATTAAAAAAAAACATATACGTACTAAAATTTTTGTGCCATGTCCTCATAATTCATTTTATCTTCAGAGAGGCTCAATTTATATTTGATAATAAAATATATCTAAATAATTATGGGAGATTTTAAATTTTATTTTTTTTAATTTTTAATTATAAATTAAAAAAATTATTTAATTATTTTAAAAATTTCTCTTAAATTATAAAAATTATATTTAAATTAAAAAAAAAAAACATACAAGCACTAAAATTTTTGAGTCACATCCTAATAATTCATCTTTATCGTCAGAGAGGAACAATGAATAGGATTCTGAAATTAAAGTAGCAAAGACGGAGACAGCAAAGCAGAAGCCGTAGGCCATGGACTGGCTAAAATGTAGACAACACTGGTGATGATAAGCTTATTGATAACTTCTTACAAGTGACGAAGGAGACTGCATGTCTGAAATGTCAAAAGTGAATGAGACCCTGTGTTTTATTTTGAGAGTTAAAAGTAATTAGAGAGAATTTATATAGATAAAATTTTGTAAGTTAAATTAATTTTTTTTACTTTAAATAATTTAATTTATTATTTAATTTTATTTATATTTATGATTAAAATTAATTTAATTATATCTAAATAATTTATGAAAATATTAAATAATCTAATCATTATTTATAGTATTCTTTTTTTAATTTAAAATTTATTTTTTATAAATTTAAATAATTTAATATATAATTTTAATTTTAATTATATAAATAAAAATAATTATTATTAATTATTATTAAAAAGTGATTATAAAAAATAAATATAAATAACTTAACTTTATATTTTTAAAAAATAAAAATATTAGTACATTTATAGTTGAAATATGGAGAATTAAAAATATTTTTTTTGGATAGCACTGATTGAAATAATTTATTGTTATTAAAATAATATTTAACATTGCAATTTTATTTATAAGAGAATAATTATTAAATTTTTGAGTTTATAGAAATTCATTAGTTATATCAAAACTATTTGAATAAAAATATCTCTATAATTTATAATATTAAATTATTTAGTAATTTATTAAAAAATTAATAATGAATTTGTTTTAGATTTTAATAAAAAAAATTAAATATTATAAATATTTAAATTTATAAGTACTAAATAATATGTATATTTAAAATTATATAGATTAAAAATATAAATATTCAATAGTGTAATTTTTAGATAGAGATGAATTAATAAATTTTTTAAAGATTTAAGGACTTAATAATAATTTTTCTTATCTTTTTTAGAATTAAAAAAAAATTACATAAACACACCTATATAATTTAAAAAATATCAGTGTGCCAATAATATATTAATGGCTAGAGCCGCCTGAAGAGGTTTTCATGTAAAATGAACACAGAAACAATGTCAATCTCCGTCTACCTTAATTCCACGATTGGAGAAATTGTAATCTTCGTTTTCCTGCTCATCTCCCAAACTTGCAAGGGTGGGGATTCAAATCAGTGTCCACCTTCTTCATGTGGGAAGAATCACAACATCAGTTACCCTTTTCGATTACAAACCGATCCAATCAATTGCGGAGACCTTAGATATGAGCTTTCTTGTGAAAAAAATTTGACGGTGTTAAATTTTAACGGTGGAAGATACTATGTTCAATCCATCAACTACGATAACTTCACTATCCGACTAGTGGATGCCGGCGTCCATCCAGACAATTGCTCCTCCATTCCTCGTTTTCCATTGATAACATTCGAAATGTTTGATACATATTCCACTTATAGATACCAATGGTCAGAAACAGATGAACGCAAATGGGCAAAGTTAAGACAGCCTCCAGAGTTGTCGCAGATGATTATGTTCATAAAGTGCCAAAATCCAGTGAAGTCTCCTGTTTACGTGGAAACAGCTCCTTGTCTTATCTCATCTTATGTAAATATAGGAGACATGAAGGCAAACGATTTGATGGAGTTGTGCGGCGTGGAGATGATTAGTTTGTTTCCATTATTTCCGGCAAAGAAGAACATGTCGTTTCTTGAAATTCACAGGCAACTTGCATTTGGGTTTCAGCTTTCCTGGCACAACATCCACTGTGGACAATGTGATGGTGGTTGCTATCTGGACAGCAGAGAAGGCATTCGATGCCTTTATAATGATTACTGGTGT
This sequence comes from Manihot esculenta, assembly GCF_001659605.2. Lineage (NCBI taxonomy): Eukaryota > Viridiplantae > Streptophyta > Magnoliopsida > Malpighiales > Euphorbiaceae > Manihot > Manihot esculenta. The sequence goes on along the minus strand of NC_035164.2, from coordinate 7,768,187 downwards.
AAGTAATGCTTTCATCCATTTTATCATTAATAATTGATTACTTTCACACACAAATTTATTTGATTAATAAATCACTGTGATAGTCTTTTTCCTTTTCTTAATAATATATTCTTTCTCCACCATTCTAATTATATCTATAATACAAAAATATAAAATATTTTTCATATTTTATTATGTTTGGAGCTTTAGAAAAATTCATCACCGGAAAATATCTTTTCTAATAAAGATGAACTTAAAATTTTGAAAATCTTATTAATACTGATTATCGGCGTAAGTAAAGGCTTTCGATGTCTTTATAAGACTTTACAGGGTAAAAGTCTATCAAGCCTCACAATTAACCAGCCTCAGATACAAATCCCAGTACAACTAATTCAGGAATGAAAATGCACAAAAGGAATAAATATAAGGTAAATTAAAAAAAAAAATTATCTTAGTTTGACCCATTTTTTCTTTATAGTAGTTGCGATATTTGTATCGTTAACAAATAAAGGTAATTTTTTAAATGTAATTATGAAATATTAAAGTAAAATATAATTATTAATTTATATTTTTAATAGAAAAAATATTCTATAATTTAATTGATCAATTTTTTACTCTAAAATTTATACTTCAATTTATCTCAAATTAATATATTGAACATCAATATTTTCTGACAGTATTTATAATTATTGCTATTTATTAACAACTAAAATTTTATTTTAACACAAATTAATTTACAGATTTAAAATGAAAAATCGATGAAACTAAAAGTTTTTTTTTTTATTTTTTCTACACACAAATCCAAATTCAACTTAAAACACAACATCTAACTGAATACAAACCTAAATACAATAAAAAAACCCACATACAATTCATACAAATCCTAATATAATACAAAAAATATATAATACATCTAACTCAGGCTGCATCAATGCCGTTTTGGAGATTAACGTAACAAACTTTAATAAATCAAATTAAAATTTTAATTTGATATAATTTATATTATTTTGATTTAAATGGAATTTTAGTCGATCCTAATAAAAAAAAAGGGAAATCGTAAGAATAATTAATTATTATTTTTACATAAATTCAAATTATGAAACTAATAAGTAGTACTGAATTTTATGTTCCCTAAGATTATATATCTGATACAATCTATAAGATATATGTGTAATACTGATTTATTTTCTTCTTGTTTAATGAAGGGAATATGTTATCTGGTATCATAAGTAAGATCCCTATCTCTACTTAAGTAACATGTGGTTATTTTTAATTAACAATTACTTCTTTTAAGAGCAGCATTAACATCAATAAATTTATCTACATCAACTTCATGCAGGACTTCTCGTATTCTTTTTGGAGCTACCTTTCCAATATATAGCAAAATTTTCTCTACGTTTGCCTGATCCTGGTAAGAACTCCTATTAACAAATCAGTAGACATAAAACCTATTTATGTGTAGAGACAAAATTTTAAAAAATATATTTGTTTTATTATAATACTCTCCATTTTAATTTTTATATTAATTTAAAATAAAAAAATTATGCTTATTTAAATATATAAATATAATTATTAAAATCATGTTTTATTTATATACAATCTATTCGTATAAATAAATAAAATATAATTGTTTTTTCAATTTTTCAATATAATAAATAAAATATAAAAAATATAATTGTTTCAGAGTATTCCATTTCCTTAATAAAATTTAGAAATCAGAAAAGTTGTTTGTTTGTTGTTTTCCTATTAGAATAAAAAGGTTAAAATAACATTTTTTTTTTTAATTTTTTAAAAAATAAGAAAATATTTTTTCAAACACGCTCTTAATTTTTTAAAAGAAAAAATATTTTTTAAATTCTTAGAATTTTGTTAATACTGAAAATTTTAAATGTATCTGTCTTTTCTACGAATTGGCAATAACTTCTTAATATTTTAACTTTATTCAAAAACCCAAATAAAATTAAAATTATTTATGTTAATTCAATTATATACTAATTATTTATTATTTGTTTGATAATAATTTTAAATAAAAGTATTTTGTTAATCATTTGAGTATGAGAGATGTGCAATGTCTATTTCATTATTTATTCAATAGGATGTTTTACTATTTTTTTTCCTAACACAAAATATAAATAATCTCTCACGCACATGCATATAGCTAACTCAAACCCAAATATTTCATTTACATAAATATTTTCTTTCTATTATATATATATATGTAATGCTCTTTTTTTCTCAATTATTGAAGGGAATTCGATATTCTGGAATATCATATGTAAGATGTCTCTCTCTCATTATATAATGTGATCATGTTTAATTAATTGTTATTTAAAAGAGCACCAGCATCAATAAATTTCTCTACATTAACTTCATGCAGGGTTACTTGTATGGACTTTTGTTTATCTTGGTAAGAACTCCTTCCATTAATGAATTAGAGAACATAATTGCCTATTTATATGAAGAGACACCATGAAAATCTGTAACATATTAAATCTAGTTAACTTTATCTTATGTTTTTGGAAGCATATCTCTCACATTTCTCAGGTAACATTTTAAGGGCAATAACTAATTAATGAGTTTCTCTTTGTTGAATATGATCCCATAATTTTATCCAGGAATGTGTTTTGTTGCAAGAGCTTTATGTGGGGCTCCATGTGTGATTGCATTTCTTATTTATAAATGGAGAAGAAGGCATCTATCTGGGTATGAAACTATTGAAGAATTCCTCCAGAGTCACAATAACCTTATGCCAATAAGGTATTCTTATCCAGACATTCGAAAGATCACTAGAGGTTTCAAGGAAAAGTTGGGTGAAGGAGGCTTTGGTTTTGTGTATAAAGGAAAACTTCGTAGTGGTAAATTTGCAGCAATAAAGATGTTGGGTAAATCTAAAGCTAATGGACAAGATTTTATCAACGAGGTTGCTACAATTGGGAGGATCCACCATACCAACATAGTAAAATTAATTGGTTTTTGCGTTGAGGGATCAAAGCATGCTCTTGTATATGAATTTATGTCTAATGGGTCTCTTGATAATTATATTTTTTGTCAAGAAGGACCTATTTCTTTGAGTTGGGAAAAGTTATATGAGATATCTCTTGGAGTGGCACGAGGCGTTGAGTATCTACATCAAGGTTGCAATATGCAAATCCTTCATTTTGATATCAAGCCTCATAACATCCTTCTTGATGAAAATTTCACTCCAAAAATTTCTGATTTTGGATTAGCTAAGCTTTATCCAACTAAGGGAAGCATTGCATCTCTTACAGCTGCAAGAGGAACAATTGGATACATGGCACCAGAGTTATTCTACAAAAATATTGGGCGTGTTTCATATAAAGCAGATGTATACAGTTTTGGAATGTTGTTGTTGGAAATTGCAGGAAAAAGGAAAAACCTAAATGCATTGGCAGAAAATTTGAGTCAAGTTTACTATCCATTCTGGGTTTATGACCAACTCTCAAGTGGAAAGTTAACAATAGAAGACTCATCAGAGGAGGAAAATATATTAACTAGAAAAATGATTATAATAGGATTATGGTGTATACAGATGCAACCTTGTAATCGTCCTCCAATGAACAAAGTACTAGACATGCTTGAAGGAGATCTCAAAAGCCTAGAATTGCCCCCAAGACCTGTTCTATATCCTGTAGAATCAATGACTATAGATGAAGGAGAATCATCATCAATGTCAAGCGAAGTAAAATAGATTCAGAATATTGTTTGGTTGAAAGAGAAGGTAAAATGTCCTGCAACTTTTTTTACCTTTATAAATTGCTCTATAGAATTAGTGATGACTTGATGATATGTTGTAATAATTCTATGTGTTTAACTTGTTGAGTTTAAGCTATTCCTATTTACATAATCTTCAATGTATGATAATGCATTTGCATTTTGCTTCAATATTTGTTGAGTTTAATTTTCCTTTGTGGATATTGCTCCTTAACATGTAATCCAAGTCCTTAATCATGGTAGATTCAGTATAGATCCTATCACAATTATTAATTAACATTCAGTCGTTATACCTTTAGCGGTTATATTTATATTCTTAGAAATTTTTGTTATTTATAAGCAATGATTAATATTTTCTTATGGCATCTAAAAATCGTCATTGTTATTTTCTTATGGCATCTAAAAATCGTCATTGTTTATTAATGACACAATACCAAGATACTGTTTTGACAAAAATTAAAGTACAAATATCTTGAAATAAAAAATCTATGAAATTAAAGAATTTTTTTTTTTTAATTTTTCTCCATAATGTAATAGCACTTCTCATAAAATTGCATTTGAAATTTTTAATATACTTTTTGTTTTCCTCCATAATAATATAAATTATATTTTTATTAATTCATCAAATTCATTTATTTTGTGGGTCTCACTGAGCTTATTTATTTATTTATTTATTTTTAGGTTATTAATTCATCAAATTCATTTATTTTGTGGGTCTTACTGAGCTCCAACAATAAAATACCCAAGAAGAAATGCTAATGAAAAATAAATGCATGCACAATGTGGATGTAACATCCAATTTTTTTTAATAATAATTAAAAATAAAAATATAATTTATAGAAATTTTGAAAATAAAATTTAAATTTCAAGTTAGGGAAATATTAAGATATGTATTTTAATGTTTACAAAATTTATTTAATAAAGATTCACATTTTATAAAATTTTACACCTAAATAATATATGTGCATGAGTAGTGCTCACGTACATAGTAATTATATCGTTTTTTTGTTAGAGAGAGAAAAAAAAATTTAAAATAAAACAATTGACTCATAAAAAAATCCTATTTATTATTGCTCCGCATTTATCAGTTGGATAAATGGCGGACTCTTAAAAATTTTTATATTCATAGTGAAGATTTTAATTTTTTAATTTATAAAATTTTTCATGTAAAAGTAAAAAATTTATATATAGTTTATAAGAATTTAATTATCATTTTTTTCTCAAATTTTTATTCTAATTAAAGAGGGAATGTTAATCCAATTTTAAGTTAAAAATAGTAGTTAACATTTTGTTATGTGATGTATAACCATTATATGTAGTTTTTGAAAATCTATTTTAATGGAATATTTTCTCAGTTTTAAATTAAAAATTTTTCAAGCATTTAATTTAATTGATTTTTTAATTTAAAATAATTTTTTTATAATTTTATAAAAATTTATTAATTTTTTTTATAAAATTATTTATACTAAACGGTCGGATTACAAATATATTTAGAATGAAATGACAAAAATTATAAAAGTATTATAGGTTGTTTATATGAACTTTCCCTTCATTTATTTTTCTCATCCTAAGGGGATAGCATTGTCGCTACTTGACAGTGACTTCATAAGAGAGACTGACTTATGTTGAGTTATTCCTCCAGCGGGACACTTTGACTCAAAGGAAAAGAAGACGATAAAAATATACAATAAAATTTAGAGTTAATATATAATAAAATTTACCCTTTTTATTATTTGTAATTGAATTTTATTATTTTATATTTCATTAATTAAATTTTATATTTTTATATTTAATTTAATTGAATCTAAATTTTAGAATTTTATTAAAAATTAATTAAATTATTACATTATTTGATATATCATTATCAGTCAGTAAAATTCATAATACAATTAATTAAAAATTAAAAATTTATAGTTTAATTTTTAAAATTTAAAGTGTAATTATAATTTTTTTTAAATATGGTGATATTATTTTTTCAAAATTAAAATTTATAATATTAAAAAATAATTTATATTATTATTATAAGTTTTTTAGTGTTATCAATAATTTTATTCAAATTAACCTACTTCTTAATTTTTTTTAAATCTATACTAATTATTATTATATTAGTTGAAAAAAGTGTATGATCAACCACATATATAAATTATATTTCCTAATTTGAAATATAAAATTATATTTCGCATAATCTATTTTTAAGAATATAAAATAATAAAATAGTTATAATTATTTTTAATATATTTTCTTAAATAGTAATTTTTTTACTTCCAACCGTAGTATTAATTATACTTTTTTAAACTATAATAATAATCGGTGTGAATTTCAAAAATAAAAAATAAAAACGTGAGTTAATTTAAAATTACATTAAAATAAATTTGATATACTAAATTATTGATAAAATTAAAAATTTTATAATAATAATAATAATATAAATGATTTTTAATATCATAAATTTTAATTTAAAAAAATATATAAAAAATTTATATTTGCACCTTGAATTTTAAAAATTTACTAATTAAACTCTGAACTTTTATGTTTAGTGGAAACATCATGTATTGTTTTTTTTTTTTTTTTTTTATAAAAAGCTGAAGTGCAAATGTTTATTTAAAAAAAAAAAATAACTTTTTTTCTTTTCCTCGACATTTATCGTAAATATTTGAGCCTTAATTATTAGCGAGTAGTACAGAGCGTAGTATAAAATTTTTGAAATAAATAATCTTTTTTTTTTTAAATGCCCACTATACCTTCTTGCTTGGTCCATATATGGGAAGCCAATTGAGAACAGAAATATTTCTCTTTCTCTGAAGCAGGAAAACAAACACATGGTGTATCCATCTCTCTGCTCTCCCATGATCATAGAAAGTCTCATCTTTCTTTTCCTGCTTATCTCCCAAACAACCTGCAATTCTACAGAAATAAATGATCAGTGTGCAGCTTCTTCATGTGGAAATATCCATAACATTAGTTACCCTTTTCGATTACATACTGATCCAAAAAATTGCGGAGACCACAATATGAGCTTGCTTGTGAAAATAATCTGACAGTGTTGAGTCTATTCGGAGGAAAATACTATGTTCAGGCCATCAACTACGATAACTTCACTATCCGACTGGTGGATGCCGGCGTCAATCAATATGATTGTTCCTCCATTCCTCGTTTTCCTTTTACTTTCGACAACTTAATTTTGGGAAATCATGGATACTTGGTTTCCGATTTAACGCGTATGATTTGTTTCATCAAGTGCCCAAGTCCAGTTCACTCTCCATCTTACTTGGACTATTCTGCTTGCATCAATGGAGGATCTGCCTTGAAGATGCATACTTATGCGATGATTATAGATGAATCGAATTGGATATCTGATTTGATGGATTTGTGCAGCTTGGAGACGATATCTTTGATTCCACATGAATTGGGCTTGGAGAACAAGAATAATAGATCCTGCGTTGAAATTCACAGGCGACTTGCATTTGGGTTTCAGCTTTACTGGCAAAGCAACAGCTCGGTAATCTTCCTGGACGTTGATAACCGCATCAGTGGTAAGTGGTTACTATTGAAAAATCTACTATTTAGTCCCTATAATTTATTACTAATTATAATTTAGTCTATATATTTTGAACAATAAAATATATTTTTAGAAAAATAATTTTTATATTTTTAAAATATAAATTTTTTTTCACAAATAAACACAATCTTATCTCACTTTTACTTCTCTCATATACTTATATCAATCTGTTTTACCAATAGTTTTTTTTTTAAATTAAATTACTATTTATCTTTAAAAATTATAATTATGGATAGTTTTTCCCCAATTTTATAAGTAGCTATAATCTCATAATTTATATTCATTTATTTTTCATAGCCGATCACATAATTCGATTTATTGTAATTGTTTCATTATTTTCTATTGACTCATAGTTTTGTATTGATTTTCATATAGGTATAAGTACACTCTTCAATGAGTTTATATATGGAATCAGTTTGATCATCGAAACAATCGAATGTAAGTTTTCTCACCATTTATGTAATCGTAATTAAGTGGAGATTATATAATTTACCACTTAAAGTTTACTTGAAAAATCAATTAACACGATGATTTTTTCGTGTTAACTTTTGATAATTGATTTTTATATTATTTAACCTTTAAATTTTGTAAAATGCCTCCCTTAAAAATTCAGGGCGTATATAAATTCAAGGCGTAAATAAGTCATGTAAGTATGTAATCAAAGCATATGTAAACTATTTAAGCGCGTAAGAGTTGAATAGCTATATTTTATAAAATTTATGTGTTAAATAATTATACTATTGTATTAAAAGTTAATAATAAAAAGATTAGGTTATTAACTAACTTTTTGTAAATGTAGTGGCTAAATTATGTATTTAACTTAACTAATTAGTTATTTATTTATTTTTAAGAATATAAACACTCATTAATTTTCTGTACATTTTCTACGGCTGAATACTCAACGATATTCACTGATATTGGTAAGAAACAAGAACTACTTTCTTTCAAAAATAGCTAAGTAACGCCTGCATTTCTTTGCCAACAAATTAAAGCAACTAAAGAATTTGTCTCTCTTCAAAGCTTTCCAAAATTTCATGCAGGAATTTTTTGGTTTGTAAGAGCTTTACTAGGACTTCCATGTGTAATTGTTTTTCTTATATTCAATTGGCGAAGGAAACATATGTCGGAATATAACACAATCGAAGAATTCCTACAGAGTCACAATAACCTTATGCCGATAAGATATTCCTACTCACAAATTAAGAAAATCACCGGAGGTTTCAAAGAAAAGTTAGGAGAAGGAGGCTTTGGTTCTGTATATAAAGGAAAGCTCCATAGTGGCCAGTTTAGTGCAATAAAGATATTGGATAAATCTAAAGCTAATATACAAGATTTTATCAATGAAGTTGCTACTCTCGGGAAGATTCATCATGTTAATGTGGTTCAACTAATTGGTTTTTATGCCGAGACATCAAAACAAGCTCTCGTATATGAATTTACGTCTAAAGGATCTCTTAGAAAATATATTGATCTTGAAGGATCCATTTTGATAAGTTGGGAAAAATTATATGAGATATCTCTTGGAGTGGCTTATGGTATTGAATATCTACATCGAGGGTGTGATATGCAAATCCTTCATTTTGATATCAAACCTGATAACATTCTGCTAGATGAAAATTTCATTCCAAAGATTTCTAACTTTGGGCTGGCAAAATTTTACCCAACCAAAGGGAGCATTGCATCTCTTACCGTCAAAGGGGGAACAGAAGGATATATGGCTCCAGAACTATTCTACAAGAATATGGGGGGTGTTTCATATAAAGCAGATGTGTATAGCTTTGGACAATTGGTGTTACAAATAGCAGACAGAGGGAAGAAAGAAAATAATAAAGTTATTGAAAGTTTAAGTGAAGTTTATAGTCCATATCGGCTTCATGACCAACTGTCTAGTGGAAATTTACCGATAGAAGACATAACAGAGGAAGAAAAAATAAAAGCAAGGAAAATGATTATAATAGGATTATAGTGTGTACAGTTTCAACCTTTTGATCATCCTGCTATGAACAAAGTCATAGAGATGCTTGAAGGAGATTTAGAAAGCCTACAAGTACCTCCCAGACCTACTTTATTTCCTCTAGATTCTGTAAATACAAATTGGCGAGAATTATTATTAATGTCAAATGATTTTACAGAATCGAGAAGATCGATTAAAAATCTAGATCAAAGGACACAATAGGGAAATATTATGCTTAGTTTTACATGGAAAAGCTAAGATATCACTCTTTGAAAGAGTAGACTTCCATTTTAAAAGGTGAAACATAAATGTTCTTTCTATTGTATCCTTTTAAATTGCCCTAAATACTAGAGTTAATTAATGACTTGATGATATTTTATAATAGTCCTGCATAATGATAATACATTTACATAAGATTAATGGCTTTTTTTCTCAATAATAAGAAATTTCATTGATTGAAGAGCCTAAGGCCTACAAACCATAACAAAATAGGATTCTAAGGCCATAGACGGAAGCCCAACATAAGAACAAATCCTAGAACTCTAACCCATAATACATGACCCATCCAACCGGATTGGAAGCAAAGCACCGCCGCCTATAGTTGTTGGAGAAGCTCATCATTGTTGGCTTCAAATAAGATTGACGAGTAGCTCGCAAATCATAGGCCAAAAAAGATATGCAAACATACTGAGATACTAGGGAAATATCCCAAAAACCAAACAAGAAAGAAGATAGAAAAATTCAACTCCACGGCAAGGAAATAAGCCTTCATCGGAACGGTTGCAAAGCTATGAAGGCAGGTATAAAGAGAGAGGGGACACATCGGTCGAACCACCACGCACTGCATGGATCACGAGGAGAGTTCTCTAAATCTATTCAAAACACAAACAACAAGAAAAACTAAAAAGTAGAAAATGATCGAGCATGAGAGAAAATTTTCTCCACCCGAAGAGATAGATGGAAACCTCCTACTAAGATAAAGAATCGATAAAAACTCTCGAAAAAGATGAGGCTAAACCTCAGGAAACTCAAAACTCTCTCTTCAAAGAGAACTACTTATTTCCATTAAGGGTTAAAACCACCAATTCACATTAATGACTTGATAGATTGAGAGGAGCTATATATATAAAGCAGCTGCTTTCATTTGTAATAAGAATTGCACATTTGCATATGAAAAATAGCATTACTGCAAAAGAGAGAGAACTGTATGAAATTCAATAATGACAGCTGATCCAACGGCTGCACCCACATTTTTTTTATAAGAATATGAATTTTATTAATAATTCAGAAAAACTTAATATGTCACATACCACTAACTCAACTTTCAAAGTTAACGATTCGAACCTAAATATTTGCATGCTAAGTGAAAAAATATGGAGAATCTCAAACAAACAAGATATAATCAAAAGCAAAGTAACTACAAACTAAGACCATCTCCCACGCTGCATTAAATTTTATTTTAGCGTTGGAGGCCATACACCAAAATCCAGCGGGATTTTGGTGTTTTGCTACAGTATCACGCCATATTTGGCATGACACTATAACAATGCTATTTAATTTTTTTTAATTTTTTATTAATTTACAATATAGTACAAAACTTTATAGTCTTTTTTATAAAAGTTCTTCCTTACTATTTAAATATTAAAAACTTTTCAATTAGATTCTTATTTTTTCACTCTCATAATATATTATATTTTTATTTTTTAATATATTTTTATAATTATAAAAATTTAATTTAAATTAATATATTCTCAATTATAAATATTATTTATAATAAATTAATTTATTTATAATATATTATATAGTATAAGTGGAGTGACACATATATTATAATTGAACAATATATATTAATTGAAAATACAATCAGCAACAATACACTAAATATTTAATATTCTGGTAGGTCGTACCCGGATCCAACAATATCATTGAGATATTGATCATACACATGAGGCGGATGACAGTGGTGGTTGTTGACGTTGATCTCTTTTCTCTAATATTCAAATTTTTTCTTAGCGAAACATTTCACGAGCAATTGGATCAGAAATAAAATTTAAATCGAGCGGTAAAATTTTATTTTCTTTTTTAAATTCCTTTAAGTCCAAAGCTCTGCTTTTCATTAGCCTTCCCTTCTCCCTTTCTGCAGTTGCGTTCGCCAACAATGCCACAAGCTTTTCATTATCAGCATGTAAGCATTTCAGAGCGGATGAAAAAGATTCATCAAGTTTTTTCTTCAATTTTGCTTTTTTGACCTCAAGAGGTCGATCCGATGATGTATAATCTCCTGTAATATCCTCATTTAAATGAATTGAAAATGATGATAAGTTTGAAGATGGTACCATAGGTGAGTCAGGAATAGGATTGTCCGACTCTGAGAACACATAAGAAGAGCTTTGATTTGGAACTATTTTTTTTAGAGCTACTATCTTTGAACTTCTCAGCATCTTTCATCATGCTCCAAACATGGTCAAATTTGAATCTCTATTTGTAGCTTGAATCTTGCATGAGTAAAGTTTTTGCTTGATTGAGCTGTATAATTTGAAAAATGTTAAGAAAAATTCTAAGATTTATATACAAAGTAATAACCAAATAAATACTCACCAGATCTTGCTCTGAAGCACCATTAGGATGTAAGTTTTCAACTTGTCGATGACAATCGTTCAATTTTCTTTTAGCCTTCTCAATAACTTGTATTCGACATTGAAAAGATCGTGGGTTGCGGGACTCCCAAAACTCATTCTTTGCAACTTCATACGCCACCCGACTCCAAAAGCGTTGACTAGATTGTTGTTTACCTATAATGGGATCTTGTGAAACATCTAGATAAATTATGCATAATAGCACATCTTCATTGGTAGAATATTCTACAGATCTTGAAGTCATAGTTTACAAAGTGATTAAATATTAAAGGGTATGGCTAACTTATGTAAGTTGTAAATGTTGGCATTCTAATATATATAAGTCAGATGGAATCTTAAACAATAATTAAACTAACAGTATCCTGATAGATTTCATATTAAAATTGACCGTTGGATGAATTTCATCTCAATCTCCACCTTCGGACAGTATACATCCCTATCCTCACATTTTTCAATAAAGTCAGATGGAATCTTAAACAATAATTAAACCAACAGTATCATAGTAGATTTTATCTTAAAATCGACCGTTGGATGGATTTCATCTCAATCTCCACCTTCGGATAGTATGCATCCCTATCTCCATATTTTTCAATAAAGTCAGATGTAAACAATAATTAAACCAATAGTATCCTGATAGATTTCATCTTAAAATCGATCGTTGGATGGATTTCATTTCAATCTCTACCTTTGGATAGTATGCATCCCTATCCCTACATTTTTCAATAAAGTCAGATGGAATCCTAAATAATAATTAAACCAACAGTATCCTGATAGATTTCATCTTAAAATTTACCATTTGATGGATTTCATCTCAATCTCCACCTTTGGATAGTATGCATCCCTATCCCCACATTTTTCAATAAAGTCAAATAAAATTTTAAACAATAATTAAACCAACAGTATCCTGATAGATTTCATATTAAAATCGACCGTTGGATGGATTTCATCTCAATCTCCACCTTCGAATGGTATGCATCTCTATCCCCACATTTTCCTATTAAATAATGTATTCTTCTAAGATATCAACATAACTCATATTTTCTAGTTCCTCTTAAATTCGAGTCAAAAAAATTCTACAGATTGTTACTTAAAATGGATTTCTATGTTGGAGATACATCAAATAATGATGCTGAAAATTCATCATCATCTTCTTTAGATATTGATGATTATATTTCAGATGATAATGAGTTTGAAGTGGAAGCACAAGCAGTTAATCAACAATTTCTTAGAAATAAGATGGTTTTGCAGCAAATACAAGATCAACACTGAGTTTCTAGAGGTGACTCTGTTCCAAGTCTTCCAGTAATTAATTGAGATCATGAAGCAGCTGATCGTAATTTATTTCTGAATTATTTTTCAGATAATCCACGCTTCAATAATGTAATATTTCGTCGATGATATAGAATATTTCGAAATTTATTCCTTTGTATTGTCGATGTAATAAAAGTGCATGATACGTATTTCGAACAATAAAGAGATGCAGTAGGTAAAATTTAATTATCTACTCTAAAAAAAAATCACAGTTGTATTTCGAATGTTAGCGTATGGTTTGCCGGTGGATGCTACCTACAAATATATGAAAATTGGAGAGTCCACTGCAATTGACAATCTAAAGAGATTTTATCGAGTTACCGTTGAGGTATTTGGTGAGCAGTATCTGAGATCACCAACTGCCGAGGATGTTGCTAGGCTTCTTTATATTGGTGACCAACGTGGCTTCCCAAGAATGTTAGGTAGTCTTGATTGCATGCATTGGAAATGAAAAAATTGTCCTATTGCATGGACTGACTAGTATACAGGTCGTAGTGGATCACCAACAATTATTTTAGAAGTTGTAGCTGATTATGACATTTGGATATGACATACATATTTTGGAATGCCTGGCTCTAATAACGATATTGCATTTATTTTTCGGCCTTACTAAAAGTATTGCTCCTCCTGCTCATTATGTTATTTAACGAAAAGAATATAATACGAGTTATTATTTGACTGATGGTATATATCCAAAATGGTCAAATCTGATGCAAATTATTCGTGAACCACAAACAAAGAAGAATAGGTATTTTGCAATGAAACAAGAATCATGTCGAAAAGATGTTGAACGTGCTTTCAGAGTGTTGCAGTCACGTTTTGCAATAGTTGTAGAGCCATCACGTTTTTAGAAAAAAAAAAGTATTGCATGATATATTAACTATATGTATTATCATGCATAATATGATAATCGATGATGAACATGACCTTAGTGCACCTATTAAAGACAATAGAGAATTTTCAGCTCCAACCGTTGAAATGGTTGTCGATAAAACTACTCGATTCTAACAATTTTTAGCTTGACATAAAAAAATTAAGAATAAAAATGCTCATTTTGCACTTTATAATGCATTAATTTAGCATTTGTTGGAGCAATATACGAATTTAAATGATCATCTAAATTAGTTTGTATTTTTTTTATTGATAATTTAATATGTATGACTCTATTTTATTTTGAATTTTGCTATTTAATATTTAATTAATGTATGTTTATAATTAATATTTAATTAATATATTTTTATAATTAATATTTAATTAATGCTTTTTATAATTAATATATTTTTATTTATCTCTAATATAATTGAATATTTGAATATTGAATTAAAATATAAAATATATATATATGGGATGTATATATAAAATGAATGAAATTTTTGAGTGAAATAGATAAATAAAATTAAAATAAAATAAATAATATAATATTAAGGAAAGTGAAGAATATAAATAAAATATTTTTTTATATTAAAAATAATGTACAAAATTAGAGATGATATTGTATTATTTTAATATTTTATATTAAAATAATATAAAAATAGTGTGCAGTGTTGGAAATGGCCTAACGGATAAGAACCGATTAAGGAGGAACAACAAAAATTAATATTGTTGTTTTTGTTACTATATACTAAAATAATAAAATTACTCCTTTATTTCTGTCTTTTATTAATTTCATTTTTTCTATTTTTATAGGTTAGTTAATAAAAAAATTTAACCTTTATATTATTTTATATTTTAATATAAATATTTAAATTTTAATTAAATTAGTCCGACATTCATACGTAGGTATAATTTGGAGATAATTTTTTATCTACTTTAAATTATTTTAATGAAATCATTCAATTTTAATTTTATTTAAAAAAAATTACCCTAACCTAGTGTGGCAGGTTTCCAAGTTACGAATTCTTTATTCATTTTATTTCTTCCGCACCTATTATATTTAATTAATTGATAAAATTATTTATTAATAAAATATTTATTTTTAATAAATTTTTATTATTAAATTCTACTATTAAATTATGTTATATACTTGCTATTTAAAATGATTATTTAAATTTTAATTTTTTTTTTGAAATAGTACTTAAATTTTAATTTAGAAATAAAAGAAAAAATTTTCAATATATAAAATAAGAGTTTAAAAAATTTATTGTTACATATAATGAAGGATTAAATATTAATATGTTTATTAAGGTTTTTTAGTAAGATAATAGTAAAATATAAAAATTAATTAATTTTTAAAATAAATTATTAAATATTTGATAGAAATAAAATTAATGAAAATTTTCATTATTGATTGTTGAATATTATAAATAATGCTAAGTAATTATTTAATTGCACAGGTAATTAGATATAAATAAATATTATTTATTTTAAAAGAATAATGATTTTTAATCAATTTTTAACTAATTACATTTTCAACATTAATTATTAAATATTTTAAATAGGATAGAGCAATATTTGGTTCAAATCGAAAAAAATCGAACAAATTAAATTAATTTAAAATTTTAGTTTAATTTTTTATTCATTTCAGTTCAGATTTTAATTTTAAAATTTTTTGTTATTTCAGTTCGGTTCAATTTTGATCAGGAAAAAAAAATTTAATCGAACAGATTAGTGATAATAATATATTATTTTCAATAATATAAATATTAGATCATATTAAATTTAAAATATTTTAATTAAATTTTAAAATATTAAAAATAAAATGTAAAAATAAAAAATTTATTAAAAATTCAAATTGATTAAATCGAACCGAATCAAATCGATTCAATTTAATTTGATTTCTGATCAAAATCAATTCGGTTTGATTTTTATAAATAATAAAATTTTAATTTTTAATTTATTTATTTCGGTTCAATTTTAAACCGAACCAACCAAATGATAACAGAATTGTTAAACTACTTTATTATACATTATATAAAAATATTTCATATCTTTATATTTGAGATATTTAAATCTTTTATTTACAGCAACTTTTATTAATTATAGAAAAATAAGACAAAATTAATTTAATAAACACTAAAATAATAATTGTAAAATGGATAAAATAAAATATAACTAATAAATAAAATATTATTAGATTTATTAAATTAAGATTTCATTTTAGACAAAATAATCAATTTTATTAATAATTAAATTTTAATTTCTCTAAACATGAATTATGAAAGGAATGGAAAAATGAAGAAACTTAGAAAAAAAATACAGAAAATGATTATTTTTTGCATATTGTAACCTTGGAATCTGTTATAGTAGGTTAAATTCACTTCTTTTTAAACAAAATTAAAGTGAAAATAATTTTATTGAAATAAATTAAAGTTTAGTGATAAAAATGAAATAAATTTTAAAATTTAGTGGATATAGATAAAATTATTAATAATTTTAAATAATTTTTAAAAATTAAAACATGAGAATTAAGATATTATATCAAATGTAATATTTTATTATTTTTTAGTCTAATTTTAATCACTTTAAATTCTTTAATTATTTTTTTCAAGCAAATTAATCAAATTATACAAGAATTTCTTAAATACAAATATCTATCAACTTTCTTTCTTTAATGCTTTATAAAATCCTTAGCTTCAATTATATTTTTTAATATTTTTTTAACACTTATATTTTTTATATTTTTTTCAACCACTAATTATATTTTTTTTAACACTTATATTCTTTTATTTTTCTTTTATAAATTTATAAATCTAAAATTTTAATATATAAACCCTTTCTATATATACATAATTTCCTCTGTGGAGAATACTAATGACATACTTACACCCAATAAATAACTATATAACAAATGCAACTTTTAAGGGAAAATTATTTATTATTTTATTTTAATAATATAATTTATTATATAATAATTATATTACAAAATTTTATTAATGATAAATTTTTTAATTAAATATAATTTTATTTTAATTGTTAGTATACGTATAAATAAAAATTTAATAGATTTTTCTTCATTATTTTTTCAATTAATTGACATATACTAATTAAATAAAATAAAAGTGACATGATTGAATTTCATATTTTGATTTTTTTTAAAAGTTAGTTTAAATTACTGTTTTGTTGCTGAATTTGATAGAGGGAGAGGATAACCAAAGCACCAAAGCACCAAAGCAAAAGGTAGGAAAAAAGAGGTGAACTAGGAAGCTACAAGTTTATATAGTTGTGCTCACTTAAAAGGAAACAAAGTCACTATTGAACATATGTTAAGATGAGAGGAAAGTATAAAAAAAGTGTTTTGTGATTTAATTTGTGTCAAAATAGTATTTGTAGTATCCGCATTAGCAAATAGAGGCAATTTTTAGATGCTGTAACAAATATTAATATAAAAATTATATATCTCGATATACTAATTTAATATAAATTAAATTACAGATTTTGAAATAAAAATGAATAAAACCACAAGATATCTTTTTATACTTTTTCTTTTTTAATTAACAATTATATTTTATTTATCACTTTAGTAATTCTTGATAGCATTAAAAAATTAATGCTATTTGCTAACGGTATTATACTATAAATATTATTTTAATACAGATTGAACTATAGATTACGAAGTGAAAATGAGTGAAATCGCATGATACTTTTTTTATAGAGATTGAACTATATTTTTTGCTACTTTGATACCCTGTGACCAATTTTAGTAAATATGACATAACTTGAGCTAGAGTTGTCTAAATAACGTGAAATTTGACTCATATGAAACTTGGGAGATAAACCTAAATGTTTGTAAAAGGCCATTTTGCCAAATTGTCTTTAACCTTGAACACTAAGGCTAAATTTTATGGGGAAATACCATGAATTGGGGCTGTAAAAGGAACATGAAAACTAAAGTCAAATGAGATATATTTTGAACAATTTGTATAAATTAAATTATAACTAAAGTAAAAATATCTAAATGATCTTATTCTTGAACCATTAGAACTCTGAGATATAGAAATAAAAATTCATAGAAGAGATATTAATCTAATTTTATATGGGTTTTAGTGTGTACAAATATAAAATAAACGTCAAATTTCTGGATATGAGTCACAAGACAGGTTGTATAAAAATATTCATAACATGACTGACAATATCCAAATAAAGAAATTCCAAAGCCAAATGAAACCTAAGAATAGATCTAAAGATTTTAAGAATAATCATGCTAAAAAATTCAAGAGAACGTTCTAAAAGCAGGATATAGTGCCAAAAAACCAAAACTGAGACTGAAATTTTTAATTGTGAACAGTTTGAGAATAATTAACTATAACCTGAGCTACAAAGCTCAAGATGTGATGATTTTTAATTCTTTAGGAAGCTGAGACGTGAAGGAATATTTTTCATAAAATAACAAGAATTGATTTAACACTTAATTTATCTAAAAGTAGGTTGCAAAATGAGACAGTAACCTACCTTCCATATGACTCTGTTGTATTGTTGAATTTGTATACTTATTTTGTTGATTTACAAATGGTGTGGACAATGTTGAAATATGCTTTTTCTACTTTCAAAAAAATATGTTATGATACGAAGATATGATAATATTTAAATTTTAAGTTATTATTAACAACACCATTATATTTCTTCTTTCTCTCCCCTCAAAAATCAACAATTGATATCAGTGCTATTTTATAAAGGCCTGTGAGAAATACAAGATGAGAAAAAATAGAGAAAAAAAAGAAAGAGATGGAACATCAGAAAATACCATAGGAAGAAAAATCAAGTTAGAAAACAATAAAGGTTCCTCCATGCCACAATAAGCATATGTCACAATAAATTAGTACCCCAATAAATCCAAGATAGCTACGTCAGAAAATGAAGAACTCCTCAAAAAATACAATATCAATGTTGATGCAGACGTTAATGCCCATGCCGATATACTAATATTGATGTCGACATATACCAATGTCGATGCTGTCAAAGTTGATGATATATTATGATATGAAAATAGGATAAAATTTAAATTTTAAGTTATTATATATGAGTTTAAATATGATTTAATAGATAATTTTGTTAAGATTTTCTGTTATATTTTTCCTACATATGTATCATGTTTTAACGAGTAAAATAACAAAATCATTATATAGCTTTTTCCTCTCCTCTCAAAAACCAACAAGTAACAATGTGATTTGCTATATGGACTATTTTATTCCTATAGTGAGAATCTATAAGTATAATTTTTTTAAAGTTGATTTTAAAGAGAACAAATGTAATGTTTGGTATGAATAAAAAGAATGCTCAATTTTTTAAAATCAAATATGGATAAAGTATAAGTGTGCCTAATACACATGATTTATTTGCAATTTAATAAGAGAGTTATTATATAAATTATTCATCAAGTTTAGTAGTAGGAGTCTAAAGTCAGCATAAGGGGATTTCATGCCATTTGTATTAGAGTACTGCGCTACAGTTTATATGGACTTGGGACTACAACGAGGTACCCTATAGATTAGCTCATAGGGCCACCATTGCAGTTATAGATTGACCTTCAGGTCCTACAGCTATATCACTTGGTGTCTTACAGCTTTTCTCTTTTATAATTGGTCAGTCCTACAGGAGCTGCTGAGTGGCTTGATTAAAAGAAATATTGAAAAATACGATAATAGTATTGTAAATTATGCGTCTTACTTTTAAACAATGAATATAGTTTGGTGGTTGTACAAAATGAAATTGAAAAAAATAAATTTCAAATGATTGGATTAAATTAGCAAAACTTATTTTCCTCACATAAGCTGTTGATAGATGAGTAGTTGAAGAGGGACGAATCAGTCTATCAGAGTCGCTACATAATTCAATACTTTTGAGTAGCCGTAGATGCTAATGGTGTTTGGCAGTCATTAAATTATTAAAAATATTATTTTCTAATTTTTAATTATATATATGAATTATATGTTAGTAATATAACATATCCTTAAATATTAATTACCCATGAATCTTTTAATCAAAATTATATAATTAATAATTATATATAAAATAATATAATATTTTTATTGTATATAATATATTTTAATATTAATACTACTATTATTTAAATGTTAATATCTTTAATTTTATTATTATTTTGATTTTATTTATTTATTATTTTAAAATAGATGTAAAAATATTATAATTTTATTTGTAAATATAAAATTTGAGCTGAAACTGAAACTATTGTTTGAATGTTAGTATTTTTATTTTTATTATTATTTTGATGTTATTTGTTATTATTTTAAAATAAAACGTAAAATTATTGTAATTTTATTTGTAAAAATAAAATTTTAGCTAAAATTAAACTAAAATTGAAATTTAAAAAAGCGAAAATAAGAATCGAAACTGAACTAAAACCGTACTTATATTGCAAAAAATTGAAGGTTTAGTTGCGATTTTGATTCTTACCAAGACCAGTTACAGAATGAGAATTGAACAACCCTAGTTTTGTTATATGAAAATTTTTCTTGAAGATAAAATTAGCCTTCAGTAAAAAGAATATCATTATTAACAGAGTTGGAAAAGAAGAAAAAAGCCATGTTCCAATTAAATCATCTTCTAAATACGCAAATCTTTGGATGCAAACACAGTTGTAATTGAATGAAATACCTTCTCAATTCCATTAATGTCCACATCAAATGGTTTAATTTTAGACAATAGATCAACTTGTTTACGAGCCCTTCTCAATAGCAAGTGGCATAAAATCAGGTAGAGCCTGTAGATGATGACCTTTAGTAGATTGAGAGGGGCTATGTATATCCTGGCCAGATTCTGCTAGTTCAGAGTGACGGCTAGAGCTGCACATTTGTAAAAAGCGCATGTTAGTGAAGCCAAAATATACAATGAAAAAAAAAAAACTCAAAACTTCTTTCTCTATCCTAGCTATGAACCCATTACCAAAATGTTTCTTTTGTCAAAAGCTAGTTACCGTTGTCGAAAGCTGGAAGTTCGATGGTAAATAGAAAGATATCGAGAACAACCACCAGTTAAGTCAGTTGTTTTCTCAGATAAATCAGCACTTGACTGCGTAAGATAATTCAACCAACATTGGAACTTAAGTGTAGTTCACGTTAAAATGCCTCAAATACACTTGAAAATCAATACATATGGTTCACTTACAGATTCCTTCTGAAAATTTCGCAGAGTAGACTGCTTAGAGTTTTGGAATTTGAAGCTGCTTCTTTCATTTACAAGAAGAATTGCACATTTACATGTGAAGAATAGAAGTACTACTCCAAAAGAGAGAACCATAAGAAATTCAATAATAACAACTGATCCAAGGGCTGCACCAGCATAATGAAAATTGATATGAGTTATAACTTAATATAGATGCACTTTGGCTAAAAAAAATTAAAAAATACAAGCAAGATATACATATATATATATATATATATATGATTGTTACTTACTGTGAACTGCCAATGAACTCATTGGCCTTTTTCGGATAAGATTCACAGTAGCCTTAACGTGCAATGGCATTGAGATATTGTCAGTACAATCAGAATAACAACCATAATTTCCCATATCATTTACTTTCAACGTCAAAACAGCACCATTTTCTCCACCCTATTCTCCAAAAAGATAAATAAGAAAAGAAAAATAAGTCCATGAACAGATGAATGGTTCATTTAAGCAGCCAGGAATTCATATTTCTTCTAAAACTTCCTGCAAATGAGCATATACTCACATGATATGAGAGTTGTTGCATGACAAGGTTGCAATCATTAATTGTCCCCCTAAATCTGATTCCATGAGCTTTGACCATAAAATGTTTTGAAATAGTAACATATGTCTGAAGAGGTTGCCACTGATAGTTATTAATTAGCTTCAGTTCAGTTGTATCTATAAGTTCAGCTGGTAGGCTGGTTATTAGAAATCCATCATTAACTTCAACAGAAAATGCGACTATAAAGAGAGACTTTTTGCCTGAAACATATAAACAAACAGAAATAAATTCCCCAGAAGACAAAACAAACAAGTCTACCTCATTTCAAGAACTAAAATGTCACCGTCTAAAAAAAAAAAAAAAACAGTGGATTTTTACTCAATTTTCATCTAGCTAATTTGATTTCATTAAGAATGAAAATTCATCATTATGGACCATTCAGTTGTCAATAGAAACACAGATTCAGATACGAATGGAATTCACTCAATTTGAAATTTATCATTTATGGTGTAAGCTACTTAAACTTCAAATGGGTAAATCTACATTTCAAAGAAGTACAATAAGATTTAATTTAATATAAAATTTTAACGTCCAACCAATTCCAATGTTAAAGAAAACATCCATATACATACCAGGGAAATTAAGAAGATCTGGATCTCCAACACAGAACTCAAACTCGTCCCTAGCTTTGTCAAAGATCAGCGACTTATCCTCCTTTCCCTTTAATATGATAAATTTGGGGACGTTAATAAATGGAGGATCATTGATAGATTGTACAAAAGCTGGAACTGCAATCTCATTTATCCCATTCTTGTTGTTGGCAGAAAAACGAACAGTATCATTGCCGCTGAAATTCACATTTCTGAATATGGTGGGAAAGAACGTTAATCACACATGATAAAGACCAGATCAAGAAAATATTAAGTTGAGAGAGATTTATGCCATGAAAATATCACAGATCATTGGTGCATATCTATGTCCTGCAAAGGAAATAAAGCCACAAAATGTGGTTATCATTGCTTCTCTTTTCTTGTTCTTACTTAACATGAATTGGGTGTTAGGTTCAAAAATCCCAAATCCTGCTACTAGTATTAACTAATATTTAACTGCTTTGTCCTCCCATTCAGTCATAGGGGAGGTGTTTCACTCCCTGATACAGCATTATCAGACAGGCAGTCATTGAACTACTGGTCCAGTGACTTCATGAATGTAAACAATAGGATAAGTAGATAGTACCCGAGATATTGAATTGACTGAAGTGCTAGATTCATCACATCTACACATCCCTCTAAGGTCAAACTCTTTGCTTCATCATCTTCTCTCTTAACTAAAAATTTCCCCCAAATTGGATCCCAAAATTGCATCAGCAGGGGCGATAAAAACAGAGTCCCAAAGTCTGCTCTAAGAGTGACAGAAATGTTCTCCATTGGATCAGAAGACCTAATCTCAAACCCTGAGAAACCACTGCAATGTGCAAGAATCATAACATTAGAAGAGCATACACCCAGTAATACATCAGCCATTTTGAAACTTCAAAATGCTGAGCATATTAATAAAGTTTAGTGATAAATTATGATACCCATATCTAGGGCTTATCATGTCCTCAGTTGCTTGCAGCTGACTTGGAAATGAAATAAACTGGGGCGGGATATTGAGGACATCAATGCTTACAGTAGCAAAAGCAAGATTGCCATTTACATCTGATATTGTATACATAAAAGAGTCATTCCCATAATAATTTTGATAGGGGGTGTATCTAAAGAACTGTCCATCCTGTAAAAGTGAACCACAATTTGGCTGAAAAATTACAATGTAAAACAGCAAGTCAATTTTCCAAAAAGCACTTCCAAGGAATAAATCAGTAATATAAGCATAACTTCAAAGGCAAACTGATTTTTTTTCTTACTTTCGAGAATTCAACAATGCTTGCATTATGTCCAGCAAAGTAGTCATTTGCTAAAACATCAAAAGCAATAGACTCATCCTCCCAAACAGATATTTTATCATCATAAGCCTTAGGAAAATATTCACCTGTAGAATATTGAAAGTAGCTATTTTAGAAATATCAAATATTTTCCATATAATGGAAATTAAATTAGTATTTAAAGAACCCATTATTAAGAAATGGTAAAAAAAAAAAAAAGAAAGAAAGCTTTTTGGTATCTCCACTTTGATAATCACAAATACATCACTGCCATGGAAAAAGTGCTGAAAAGTCTCATTGTCTCATTGAAAAAACTATATCTGTAAATTTTATCAATTTTGTTCAAAATGATAAATCACTTATTTCATAATTTTTAAAAAATAAACATAAAATATCTCACCAAATAACCTATACGTAATGGGGATCTTCTTACATGCAATTGGAAAAGGGAAAAAGAATAATACTATTTATAATACTTAGTCTTGATAATCTCCTTTATTTAAGTAATAAACCCCCTTTGGTCCTGTTTTTACTTTTTTACTTCATTCATAGAGACAGCCTCATAATTACGTTGTTGTATATATCATTCTTATAAGTCCATAATCTTAATACTTCTCTTTTTAGCAAAGTTGCTATTGCACTCACAAATTAGTGCAAATTAATTTGGCCATCTAATATATCATATTTTGTTGGATCAAACAAATATTCTAAAAAGAGTTGACCATCTTAATCTGAACCTAGCACAAGCTTTATGGCCCCTTATTGTCTTATGGTTTTCTTGAACAAATCAAATCATGCCATTTTTACTAGTTAGAAATCTAAGAATATCGGTTATATATCGTAAAATGGAATGGAATGTGAGGCAATCAAATAATCCATTGTATTATAGTTGCAACATTCCACTATGCTCTACAAGTATAGCCTTGGCTTTGGCATTTTTCTTAGAATTACAATAATAGTTTTCTATAAAACTTAACAAAGTTCCAACATCCTAAATTCACCATGCTATGAGGACAAATCAAGTTCATCTTGCTATACTAAATGTACCACCAAATCATAAAGCATTTAAATTAATGATAGTTTGTTTGTATTGACGAGATTAATATATATTGACATAGTTATAACTTACCACCATACACATTGACTCCAAAGGGGCAGGGCATGAGATGTAAGCCATCAAATGAAACACACATCTCATTGGTTCCAACATCCTTAGCCATATATTGACAAGTATATGACCCATCATTATTATCAACAAACATTTCTGTTGAAAAACCAGACCTATTTACAGCAATCTCTAGTTTTAGCAGTGACTGTTGGGACAAGACATGATTAGAAAATGAATCCATTAGTTGCACCCACATTTCATTTTCAATCAGCTTTGGCACCTTGGGAGAAAATTTCACAATTTTTGAAAGAGATACATCAACCTTACCTATGAAAAGCAAGAAAAAATTTAGTAAAAAATCAAGGGAGAAACTGCACGCAATTATATGGGGTAACCATTATTATAGATTAAACAATTAAAAAAAATAAAACAAGAAGGGGAAAAACAGAAGGTAACTACACCAGTGAAGCAGTAACTAGCAAGTAGCAACCATACATGCAAAATGAAACATTGAAATAAAAACTAATAATTTACCATCTTGAAGTTCAATTGTACACCTTTACTTTTCGTAAAAAAACAATATGAGATTAAAAAGAATTATATTATAAATGTAAAAGATTTTAAAAAAATATTGACAAGCTTACACTAAGGATGTAAGTTGATTAGATGGAAAGGGAAAAAAACACAAATTTTATGTCTTGAGTTCAAAAACCCTAGTGGGCAAGAATTCTATTTTCATTAGTAGAAAGAAACCTATTTTGAAACCAGAATGCCAGTGGTTTAGTTCCAAGTTAACCCAACCCAAACCACTTTTGAAAACTATGGATTGTATTGCAAGTGCAAAGTTAGCTTGAATACCAAATTTTTTTG
Source organism: Manihot esculenta (assembly GCF_001659605.2). Lineage (NCBI taxonomy): Eukaryota > Viridiplantae > Streptophyta > Magnoliopsida > Malpighiales > Euphorbiaceae > Manihot > Manihot esculenta. The sequence continues at coordinate 7,742,506 of NC_035164.2, read as the reverse complement.
AAAATTATTCTATTCCCATACTAATTAACAAAATGTGAAAAATCATACATTAGTCCAAACAGTTTGTTTCTTATCTGCATTTTAATATCTAAAACATTAAGTTGTGGATATTTGATTAACTATAAAAATAAAAGGAAACATTTTGTTCACAACCACTAAAGTGCAAATTGACCTTATTATTACACATTCAAAAACTCAATTCCACTTTCTAAAGCTTTAGTGCCTGCTTGACATTGTCGTTGCAGGGCTAAATTTTTAAGAAAGCCCCCAATTTTTAGATGTTATTGAAAAATCTGTTTCAAAATCTTGTTTTTTAGTTTTAGTGTTCCTATGGCTAAAAACATCAAATTTAATTTTAAATCATCTCTCAGTAATCTCTAATTGACATAAATTGATCACAATTTTGATTAAATGTATGCTTTCACCGTGGTACTAGTGACAGATGAAAGGAAGAAATGTAAATTAAAAGTGAGGCTAACCCAAAACATAAATATAAGACTAACCTGCTTTAACTTCCTTTCTGAATGATTGAACACCACTCAGTAAAATATTTCCACAAAATGCATATATTTCATATATCCCACTCTTCTCAGCAGTATAAATCACATGAAAAACACTGGCTGCAACTTCAAAGTGTCCAGCAGACTGAATCAAAGAGAAGAAGGAAAGAATGTCAGATTTCTCAACAATGGACTGAAAGAAATAATTAAGTACAACTTACAATGTTCATTGTAACATCAGATGGTGCTGGAGAAATTTCTGTCTGGCTGAGTTCTTGAGCAGGTCCATTTCCTGTGAAAGAGATGCATGCCTCCTTGTGAACCACTGTTAAAATTGTTCATCAAAAGGAAAGAAATTATAATATCAGATACCATTGATGATTGGAACAATGCTTGGCTGCACATAATAGGAATCATTTTCCCTTACAATCTGCACTTTAATGCTTCCTAGTTCAACGAAAGCAGGATATTGAAAAATGTCAAACAAATAGACTGAAAACTGTGAAATTTCACCAGCAATGGAATCATTTAAACCAGATCCGTTGACAGTGCTGGCTGATCCATCACAATAACCTGTTAAATTGAAACATAATTAATATTGTGATGATTTCAGAAAGAAATAGTTACATTATATATATAGGCAATAGCATCAAGCACTGCTTGTCACCTACTAGAATCAAAACTTAATTTGGCCTCCCTTCCAATGGCAACAGCCATAATCAATAACTAGTAGACCAAACATTTGTTGCATTCTAGAAGGGAAAAGGAAAAGAAATATTGAGGGAGTAGGGTAGATAAAAGCAAGAGCTCAACACTAACATCATTAGACTTTCCAAAAAAAAATAATTAGCAGATATGTTATACACCTATAAAGACAGTATAAGCAAACGGCATATTGGAGATGCTTCTATTATGCTCCAAATCAGATATAGTGAGCAAGAAGTTTCCCGGTTCTAATAGACTGAAAGAGAATAACTGTATTCCTGGAACCACATCTTCAAAGTGCAAATCTGCAACTGGTATAGTCAGATTTGTCTCTCTTTCAACAATATCAGCATCAAATTCATATAGTCCAGAAACAAGGTTCCCATACTGATCTTGTTGATGTATAAAAATTTCCATTTTGGAAAATATTTGCCAAGCATTTGTCTCAAACTTCCATTTTGGCAGGCAATTGGAAATGTCTAGAGGACCTGGAAAAAGACGGTTCTAAAGAGTCAAAAAGAAAAAGGGAATTACGTCATGCTTTTTACAAGAGAAAACTTAAATTCCATGTTAGCTCATGTCAAACAGCATCAACAGAAACATTTTCAACATGGGCTTGGGAGCTATTTTGTATCTGCATCACAATTTGGATATGACACTAATGAGTTTTCCCCTTTTTCCCCTTCTCTTCCCTTGTACAAATTAACCTTCACAGTCAAAGTTCACGTAGAAACTGATGATACAAAGTGAGAAAGCACCCCAATTCACAGAAATAATGCAACCGTCTGTGGCATGTTAACAAGAATGGACTTCAAGACAATGTTGAGTTGGTGCTGTGAGTTTGTAATACACCTCATCAATTTCAATATCTCAAGAAAGAAAACCTTGAGAAAGATTTACTGGTGAATTCATGAAAAAAATAACTCTTATTTACAAAAAGAATCCCTCTAATACAAGCTATGAACAAATGACTAGCTACAGCACAATCACCTGGATTCACTTTCAACGGAAGTGGAGAGCCATTCAAGGTTTGCTTTCCTCCTTTCACATGCAATAAAAGGTCTCCAGCTTTTTCTGCAATAAACTCAATGCTAATAATCCCAAGCTCATTCCAACCAACGTGAGTGATGTTTGGAACATTGGCAAGGGAACCATTCGCATAAAGCACACTAACTGTAAAATTATAGGAATTTAATTCTTCACCAGTTGAAGAAACATCATTCCCAAATGCATCTCTAGGAACAATGAAAATAGTAGCTCTTTCACCAGCTTCAAACTCATTTAAAAATCCCATCCATGACGCTATGCAGACAGATGGATAAATTTTCCCTTGAATCGGAAATAGCAACTTCAGTTAGTATGCATTTATGTATACTTGACATTATACAAGCCCTTGAACAATATATAACAGCAGATTATAAGATTTCACAAAGAGTTGATTTGCAGAGTATTATCATAATGAGCAAAAGCCAAGTGTTAAATTAATCAATAGCACTTCACCAACAATTTAACTTCCCTTAATCCAAAACAACTAGTAAAACCCAGATAGAGCACAAAGCCAAAATAAAAATGGAAGACAAAACAAAATCCTTCTGTCATAGATTGCAGGCTCAAATTGATTGCTAGGGAAAACATTTTTCCTCAAACAAGTTCTAACTTACATATCTAAATAAGCGAAAATAGAAGTTAAATGCTAAAGATTGCATTTAGGACCTGGCAGAGCTTCGTAATGGAGAGATGAATCAAATACTTTGAAAGGATCATCATTGATGAAGACATTAAAGACCCCAACTCTGATTGGAGCAAAAGTAATTCTCCAGGTACTGGTATCCCCTGCAGTATCCAGGAAAACCCCAGAAACGAAAGAACTATTTCCTTTCTTCCCATTCACTGTGAGTGTAGGATTGAAAGCATTCTTATCAAGTGAAGCATTTCCTTTACTGTCAAACTCTCCCAGTACTATGATCTTTATGGCTGCAGTATCCCCAGCTTGGAATGTGTTGTTGTCATTTAACCAACTGAAAGCGAAATTTGGAACTTTTGCTTTATCTGCCATAGATTACAGGATTTTTTCACGAATTTTTCAAACAAGTGATAATCAGAGAGGAAAGGTTTCCATGAGTACCTGAGGTTGAAGATTCAAATGCGGGGAAGAAGAGGGAAAAAAAACCCAAGATACGAATGAGATAACGAATTGCCATGATGGATCGTGAGAGAGAATACCTGAAACTTGCATTTGCACAGAAACTTTTGAAATTGAATGGAACGATTTGGGACCAGTTATCGACGGTTACCAACGGCTGAGTACGTGGGTTTTTTAAAATAAAAATTATTATTTAGTCCAAATCATTATTGAATCCCATAGCTTGAAAATATATTAACTAATCCATGTCTTTGGAAACTCTTAACTATTTTATCCTTATGTTTATTTGCGTCATTGTTAGTATTTGAAATGGCTAAGATGCTCTTATCACTCTTATCTGCAATTTCAGAACACAATTATCTATTTAATCCTTAAAATATTAAAATTATAATTACTCAATCCCTATAATTTTAAAATTATAACTACTTATTAATTATATAATTATAAAAGAAACTAAATAATTAATAATTTAAAAAATATAAATTAATTGATATATATTTAAAATAAAAAGATTAAATAAGTAATTATATTAAATTATATAAATTAAGAATGCGTTCATTTTTATTGTGATTTTCTATTTTTTATTTAATAAAAAATTTAAAAACATGTTCAGTGTTTTATTTTTATTTTTATTACTCATTAAAAAGTATTTTTAAAATTAAAAAAATGAAAAATTGAAACTACAAATATTATTTTTTTTTTATAAATTTTATCAAATCATTATATTTCTTTATAATTTTTATTAAATTATTATTAATAATTTTAAAATTTTATTTTTATCAATAAAATTTAATTTTTAATATATATTCATTCAATTAATTATATTTTTGTTTTACTATTATAAAAAAATTACTATTTAATTCTTATACTATGAAAAACTTATTAATTAGCTCATTAATTTTAAAAAATAGATTAAATACTATTTAAAATTTTAATAAATTTATTAATTAATTATTTTATTAATTTTAATTTTTAAATATTTTATTATTTAATTTTTATAATATAAAAAATTCATTAGTTGATATTTCAGTTAGGTAAAAATATTTGTTAATTATTTCCTTTATATTAACTGTATTTTAAATTTTTTATAAAATAAAATTTACTATTTAACCTATATAATATAATAAAATTCATTAGTTGATCTCTTAATTTTTAAAAATATATAATAAAAAATAATAAATTAAAAAAAATTTATAAAAAAAATATTTATTTTCTTTTGATCATACAGAGATATATAACTATATAATTATTATTTAATTCTTATATTATAAAAAAAATTATTAATTAATCTCTTTGTTTTAAAAAATAGAGTTATTCTTTTATTTTATTTTTTAAGGTTGCAGGAATGTTAAAGTTTAAATTATTTTTCTCACTTATATTTAGTGTATTTTTTTAAAATGAGAGATTATCTAATGAGCAATCACTTCAGCATATGTGGGGAGTAATAATTCATTCAGAAGTACAATTATAATATCATTAAGAGTATCAAGGAAATAACCTGCTTGGAGCTATTGAATAGAATTCTGCACCATTGAATCCCCAAAATTACTCCAATAATTTGGATAAAAAGCTGGGTTCATGCTATATGGGACATAAGTCTTATGTAGATGCATTTGAAAAATAGCATTTTTAAATTCTTATGCAGTAAAAGAAGCAGCAAACTTGGCATAGCCTCAGAAAAAACTTTTGAATCAATAACATGCAAAAAAGTATTATAGGAATCCATAGGATTGGAGAATAAACAATGAAAATAGTCAGCCACTACTTCTTTACCCATGCCCTGCTTATCTCAACACCATCGTTCTTCAGAATCCTAGAGTGTTTCATAAAATTTATTTGTCGTCTCACTGATACCTGAGCATGGAGAAAGGGTACTGTGATTACCCTCAAGCGAAAAATTTTTTGCCCATAACAATCTCCTCCTCAGCCAGAACCCTATGCAAATCCGGTTTCAACCCATACTCTACATAAGTTGAAGTCACTCTCGATTCGCTTACCCTCTATTTGGAATGAAAAATTGCGCAAGAATTCAATTTAATTGACTTTTTTTTAATAATTTTTTTAATTTTTAATTTAATTTTTTTTATTTTAAAAAAGAATTCTTATATGATTTTATAAAAATTTATTTAAATTCATTTTTTATAAAATAAATCCTGACAAATAGAGATTTAATTTCTTTCTGAAAAATACCTCTAATGGTTTTTTGCGAAAGTTGAAGCTGGTTTAAACTCAATTTTTATTTCTTTTAAACAAAATAATTTTAGTTTTCTTAATTTCTAACTTTAACAAATTAAAATTAATGTTAACTTCCTTTTTCTGACACACAAGGCTATATTAGCTAGGGTATATAAACTAAGATTATTTGTAAATTATAAATTATAAGGCTCTATATTTTATAACATTTTATAGCATGAAGTTCTTTTTATCAATATTATAGATGAAAGTTTAAAAATTTCTGATATTACAGTCATAAAAATATAAATTTACAATTTGAAATTAGAGAAATAAATATTTTTTTTATGAAAATTGAAAATATTTAAGATATAATTTCAGAATTTTAGATATTTATTTAAATATATTTTATCTAACATTTATAAAAGGAAAAATAACTCTTTAAACCCTTGAGTAATTAATCAAAATTTATATCCCTAAAATTATCCATTTAGACCCTTAAATTTTTAAAAATTACATTAAAAAGTCCAAAATCTTCAGGATAAAGCTTATAACATGATAGTCTATGTTCCAACAAAAAGTCTATGTTCCAAATAAAAATATTAAAGAGAGTAACAAATATCATGATAATCATTTAAGTCCGTTGAAAAAATAAGTTTAATATTATATTTTAATAATTAAATTTATAAATAAACTATGTTAATCTATATTATTATAAATGAATAAAATAATTTTATAAAATTTATAAAATAAATAAAGTATTATTTTAAAATTTTAAAAATTTAAAAATTTAAATTTATTAAACAATAGATTAAAAGATCATTTACATTCAATTAAAATTATAAATAATATATATCTTTCTTATTTTTTTATTAACTAAAAATCAAATTTTAATATGAGAATATCCTTTAAATATTTTTAAAACATCATTAATACGACTATTATAATAATATATATAATAAAAATAATAATGTGACTAAAATGAGAGTGCATTGCAATTGGTTAATTTATAAGAAAATAAAGTGAGGTAATTGGTATCTATGGCCGTCATTCTGATACTTAAATCAATAAATTGAAAAAAAAGATGAGTATAATGAGATATTTTAAACTTCAATGTAATTATATAAAAATCCGTACTTTAATTTATGTATTCACAAGTTTATATATTATAAGAAGATTGAGTTATTTATCAAAATTTTTAAAAATCTAAATAGCACCGGCTAGTAGATAAAGGAATCCCGTAATTATAGATATAGTGGGGATCTGCTGGATTGCGTTTTATAACAGTAACTTTCCATGGAGTCTCGCCTTGTAGCTAAGAGAGCGAGTCTTTGGCGAAGAGTCGAGATCTGCTGCGTCTGAGTCTCTTTTTCTATTGATCGAGTATCATCTGACAAGATTTTTGTATGTTGCGTATGAGTCTCTTTTTCATGGGATTGAGTATCATCTGACCAGACTCTTACATGTTGCATATGAGTCTCTTTTTCTATTGATGGGATTGATTATCATCTTACTAGACTTTTGTCACGTAATTCTATATTTAAGTGTCCGTTCATAAATGATTATTCCGCTCATAACTTATTTTAACCGATTATTATATTATATTAAATAAAATTAGTAATAAAATATATAAAAAGATTAAATGTAATTTTTTTTATATAAATATGGATTTAAATTATGTTGTAAATTAATTGAAATGTTGGCTTTTAAATGACTTTTTATCGTTAGCAATGCCTATATTTTCATGACTTTTATTAGCTTTATTAAGAAAATAGTTTCTTATAAAAATTAAAATTTCAATATATTTATATGGCTTTTATTATATATCTTACATATGTAATATTATTTATAATTAATAATAACATTTGTATATTTTAATAATACTTGTAAGTTTTTAAATGAGATATTAATATTAAAATTTGGTATTTAGTTAAGGAAAAAAGTAATTTAATTTATTTTTTTGTTTTTAAAGTGAATTATTCACTTAGACTTTTGTAACAAATTTTGAATTTAAGTATTTATAAATTTTTATTATATTTTATTGGCAAATAACCTCTTTAGATCCTTTAAAATTTTATCAAAATTTAAATACCGCTTAAATAAAACCATCAATTTAACCCTTTAAATTATTAAAAATGACCAAAAAAATCTAAAATCTAACCGTTAAATTTCCATAAAAAAATAAAACTCTTAATAAATATCATAATAATTATTTAAATTCTTAAATAAATAATTTTAATATTACATTTTAATAATTTAACTTATAAATAATTTATATTGGTATAAATGAATAGAATAATTTTATAAGATTTATAAAATAAATAAAATATTATTTAAAAGTTTTAGAAAAATTAACATTTAAATTTAAATAGCAAATTAAAAGATGTTTTACATCAATCAAAACCATAAAGGATTTTTTTTATTTTCTTATTAACTAAATAAATTTTAATATTAAAAAACCTCTTAAAAAATTTTAACATGTTTTTTTTAAAAAATCCAATTATTTCAATATGATGTATATATAATAAAGATAAGAAAAATAATAAAATATATTAAAAATTTAAATATAATTTTTTTTATATTTAATAGGATTTAAATAATATTATAAATTAATTGAGAAAATATTTAATAATTTTTTATTAGCTTTGAATGACTTTTAATAATTTTTATAGTTTCTATAGTTAAGTTTTATTTAGAAAATATTAATTAGCTTCTTATAAATTAATAAAAATTTTAAATGAGATATTAATATTATTTCAAAAAAAAATGAGATATTAATATTAAAATTGATATTTAATTAAAGAAAAATAAAAGGTAATTTGATTTTTTTAAAGTAAATCATTCTTTTATATTTTATAATAATTTTAAATTTAAATATTTATAAATTTATATGATTTATATTTATTTTATAAAATTATTATTTTTATTTATTAACAATATAAATATAAATAAGTATATTTATAAACTAGATACTAAAATTTAAAAATTAAATTTATTTATTCAATAAAGATTTTTTTTACTGTTAAATTATTTTTTAGGAGGTTAAATGTTTAATTTTTTTTTTTTAATTTTTAAACGAAGAATTAACAGTATTACGGATTAAATAGCTATTTTTAAAAAATTTAAATAGTTATTAAATAATTTATAATTAATTTTTCACAGTTTAAAAGGCTTTTTTTTTCTTTATTAAAATATAAAATTGATATTAAAAAGTCAATGTAAAACACATTAAGACATTTTTCTGAAAGTCAATCATTTTAGAAATTTGCTAGTACTTACCTATTAATATTATTACAAATAAAATATACACAACCAATAACCTTAAAATTTATACGATAATTTTGTAATTTGAAATTACTTATAACTAATAGCTTCTTAATCTTAGACTCAATTGGATGCTGCCACTTATTAGTCTGACTAACTTTGAAAATTTTTCAAGTAGAGAAATGGGTAATCCAGTAGAAACACGTAATATAATATTTAGAGTTAATTAGTTTTTACTTTAAAAAGTTTATTATTAGAAATAAATAATATATTATCGAAAAAGTACACTATTCATTTGTATTTTTGCATTTTAAGAACTAAAATAACTTTATTATATCTTAAAGTTTTAAACTTTCGCTATGGTATCAATTCGAAAATCTAGTGGCTAACGGTATTAGATATATTGATATGGCATGCCGACATTATCGCCACGTTTAACGTGATGTGCTGATGTCATTGTCATATGACATGAAATGCTGACATCATCACCATATTACCAATCTATCCCTTTATTATGTTAAGTATAAAAATTTAGAAGTACAAGTTTTTAAATCGTAAATAAAATAAATTTCAATTCTTAATGATAAAAATGTATAACTTTTAAAATGTATAAAAAATAAAATAAAATAGAGAAGAGAGAGGAGAGGAGAGAGAGATATGGTGAGATAGAGAGGGAGAAAGAGACCATTGCAAAAGAGAAAATATCTCTCTTTTCTATTGTACCTTTTTATCTTACTTTGTATTTTTTATCAAAATTCCTCATTTATTTTTATAGATAAATGTTAAGAGAAGATAATAAAGTAAAGTAGGTAGATAGATACAAGAGAAGAGAGAGAGAATTTTTTTTCCATTGCCCCCTTTTCTTTCTCTATCTCACTACTTTCTCTTGTCTCCCTTTCTCACTCTCTTCCTTATTTTCTTAACTTTTTTTTCCTACATTTTGAAAATTTCACACTTTTACCGTTAAGGATTGAACCTTTATTTTATTTGTAATTTAAGTGCTTGTACTTTTAAATTTTTGTATTTAGGTCATAAAAAAAAGTTAATGACATGACGATGACGTCAACATTCCATATCATATATGACAATGACGTCAGCATGCCATGTCAGACTGGTGATGATGTCGACATGCCACATCAGTATATCTAATACCATTAGGGACTAAATTCTTAAATTGCTAACTGTGCAAAAGTTCAGACTCTGAAATGAAATGCAACGAAAGTTACTTTAATCACTAAGGTGCAAAAATGCGAAAATATAGATAACTAAAGTGTACTTTTTCTTATATTATTTTAGAGATTAATATATTTTTCATTCAACTTAGTTTAATTCTACTCACCTCTTGTATATATACTTTGTACCGGAAATGCAGTTACTTCACTATGGGGCTTAATGATCTCTTAAGCCTAATCCTACATGGATGGATTTAAATGAGAGATCAAATATAAACTTTTATATTTCTAAAGCTACCCCAAGAAACCATAAACACAAAGCTCAAAACACATAGAAGAAATGCTCAAAAAGATTTGACAAGAGACTTTCAACAATCTAAAGTCCATGATCCAGATTCAAAACTTCAAGTTAAGCATCACATTAGGCTGCCAAAGGAGGTAGCTGAAAAATGTAAGTTCAGCCGCCGAATGGATTATCCCAAAATCCCACAGCTTGTTCTATGAATTAGCAGCCTCCAAAAACACTTGTAACCACAACATCTAGCAACCCAATCTGGCTGCCAACACTTCCACAAACTCACAGCAACTAAAAAGAGAGGAAAGGTCAACATGCATATAATAAAATCACATGTTCATAGGAAATCAAAGTGTTTAAACTAAAGAAAACCCATACTTCTAACACACAGGCAAAACATGAATTCTTTTAGGTATAGAACAGAAGATCCCATTCAAGTTTCCAGGTCATCACAAGAGAAAAACAACATGCAATTACTAGAATCCAAGTCAAAAAGATTTTTATCCTTCAAGTTTAAAATTAATAGCAATGCTACTTTAAATCCTTCACCCACACATTAATACCATGTATGAGCTACGAATAATAGTGAGTACAGAGATTGGAAATCTACTTTTTAGAGAAGTTTGTCTTCTAACAGCCAAAAGAAATGAAGAGAAGAGATGCTGAAGGCTTTAGCTTGAAGTTCAAGAGATTGGAATCTTAAATCTTCAAAAGCCAAGGAATTTATTTGAGAAAAAGTGCAGAAATAAATTAATGAAATCATAAGAATGTATTAGGGAGGTTGGAGCTCATCAAGAAACTTCTCTCTATTTTCGAGTTGAGCACTTTTATAGTTGGGTCGGTTAGACCATCTTTAGAAGCCAAAGACCCATCTTTAGCGTTTGAAAATTATTTTTGTTAAAACTTATTTTTTTTAACACTTTAGAAATTCATTTTAAATTCATTTATAAAAAACCATTTTATTCTTTTTTTAAAGATTTTTAATCTCAAGATTTTATATTTTAATGAAGATTTCATCGGAAATTTGAAATTTCGACGCCAGAATTTAGAAGGTATTACATTTGTTATTTTATTATATATTATTTTATTAATATAGTATGCAATGTAAATATAATAATAATGTTGAGTTTTATTATAATTATAATATTTTAAAGTAGTATTTTTAAAATTTGATAATACTTAATTAGTTCATAGATTTATTAATTTCATTCTATTGTATTATTCTATGAGTGTTTTCGTATTTTTAATTTTAATATCTTGAATTATGATTGATGATCCTAGATCCAAATAGAAAATAGGGTTTCTGTGCGTGGAAAAACTTAGCCTAGTTCACGCTTTCCTCTTTTCTTTCTTTTTCCCTTTTCCTCTATTCTTTCTTTTTCCCTTATCCTCTAGTGATACATAACTGCCGCCCTGCTACAGTGCTATCCGTGGCACGCAGAGTTGTACGTATGGACGTACCTGCGGCTATTTAATTCTCTTTCGGCGCTTATGCTGTTAGGACCGTGGTATAGTTAGGCCTGTTCCCCTACTTCCCTACCACGTTAGAGGGACTGGGCCTCTGGTCAGCCCGACCTGCTCGACTGGGGATAGGGCTGTGCGCTAATGGATCATTTTACATAGTGGGTTTTGGTATTGACTCTCATACAAAGACTCGACTACGACCCAAGTACTAGTGGCTCAGCAGTCATCAAGTGCCTCTTTACCTTTTCATTAGTTATTTCATAATTATAGTCAATGCTTTGTATGAAAAGTTTCCATGAAGTCGTGAGCTCAAGAACAGTATCGTTCTTCTCAAAGCAAAAAAGGTGAAACTCAGGTTGAGGATAGCCACAGTGGCGTGGTTGCTTGCCTCTGATTCGAAACGGAAACCAGACGGCTGGGCCGTAGCTCCCACATTTCGTTGTGTTGCAATCTTCAAATCATAATCCATGATCTGCAAGGAATACAATCAACCACAACAAGGAAGTCAAAGAAAGGCTCATTTCTTTTGAATTACTCTGCCATTACTTTCTACAATCTGTTTTTTAAAATTAGATATCCACAATCTTATTTGCTCGCTTTTGCTTCTTAGCTGAAGCCAGCAAAGAATATTTTCTTTTAATTTATAATCTTTTAAAAATGTTTGAATTATAAAATTAAATAAGTTTTAGTTAATATTAATTAAAATAATTATTAACATTAAATTTTGAGCTTTATTATCTAATAAAAAAATGATAATAATACAAATATAAATTTATAAATACATTTAAATATTTATGTCTAATAGGACTTAAATTAAATAGAGATTAGTACTGGAATTAAACTAAAGAGATTAAATTATTTTAAATATTTGTATTCTATTACTTATTTGAAAAACAAGAGAAGGAATGGTTTCTTGGCATTAAGATTTCCTTAAGTTTGAATAAATATGCACCAATTTAGAATAAAAAATTTAGAAAAATTCAAATTAAATAGCAAATTAATATATCATAAAATTGATTATAAAATTCAACAATAAACCTATTAAAAATAATATAATTTTATTAATAAATAATTATCAATTAATTAAATACAAATATGTAAGAATTGATGGATAATAGGCGGAGGACTTGATAACTTAGAATAGCGAGTTAAAATGATTTCTATTAAAATAGAATTAAAATTAAGTATTTTATTAAAATAAATTAAGAACAAGCAAAAGAAATAAAAGAATTCAAAATTGAATGATTATAAATGAAAATTATCTATTTTTCATATCACATTCTCCTTTATTCCCTTTTCTCATTCTAAGGGGATAAGCAGCATACGTAGTGACTTTTTGAGAGAAATCGCATATTTAAAAAGTCACAAGTACTAATTACAAGGAGATGGCCAATTTCTCTCTCACAATATAGATCTCTCACTATTGAAGGTGCTATACACGTCTTTTTTGAAGAAATTCTTTAAAAGAAATGCATTGATTTTTTTTAATAAAGTAGCCATCGACGATCAATATAAATTTATGTGAGAAATCAATCAAAAAAGAGAGACTTTTATTGGAGATACAAGTCTCTCTCTTCTTTTATTGAGTCTCTCATTTCATGTGGCATCACTAGAATCACAAGAGAGACTCAAATGGGTCTCTCTTTTATTGGAGACTATCTTACGTAGTTCTATCCTTTCAGCGGACACTTGACATAAAATATATATATATATATATATTTGTTTGAGGGATGATTTAGCTAAATTTCTTTTAGTTTTAATATGTTTACTTTAATTTTCTCATATAATTGCCTAAATGATAACAAATATATTTTTGACACTTGATTTTTTATTTTCATAGTTAAAATGTTTTTTCTTTTATTTTTTATTAATTTTGTTTAAAATAATTCATTTTATCAGAAATAATTTAAATAATTTTTTTAATTACGTATCATTTATATTTTCTTTTAAAGTGAATATTTTTAAATTAAAAAAAATAAATTACTAAAAACAATTTAATTGAATTTTTAGAGAATTATTAATTTCAAACAAGTGCATGTACTTGACTAGCTAACTGAGACGTAGACGGGTGTGGTGGTGAAGACTTGATGACTTCCTGCAAGTGATGAGTAATGGCAAGTTTGAAACGTCAATCTGGGCCAATTTACTCCATTATTACAATTATAGGGCTCCTAAACTGAATGAAAAATCTCAATTTAATTCAATTTATTAGTATCAACTATGCTATATAGGGATAAATAATTAGATCTCCGAGTAGGTTAGAATTTCATTTAATTAAAATAACTTTGAGCTTACTTAACAAATTATTTTTTTTGTAACTGAGAATTGAGATCGGGTAGTAGAATCTGAAAATTCTCATATTTACTCAGAACTACTTATCACCAGACTAAATCTATTAATACACTTAACAAATTATTATAAATTAAATTAAATAGATAACATAATTTATCAATCACATCTCAGATCAGTTAGAGACAAATATTTGTTTTTATCATATCTTATATATTATGCTTAACTCTTACCCTAAATTTACATGATCATGAATTTGCCTATCCAAATCAAGTAATTTAGTTAAATAGAACCATTGTTCAAAAATATCAAATATTTCATAGCATTAAACATATTCGACTGAAATTAATTTTGAGTTTGCCTAACAAGTTAATAAAAACCGAAATCTAATTTTATGCCATAATAATAGGTGATAAGTCATCATGTTCTTAACATTTACTTCAAATTTTAATTAGAGATTTTAATCCTAAGATTTCTATTAAAGTCTCATGCATAGGCATTATTATTGTATATCATACATATCACATACATAAACATACACCCCTAACATATCATCCTAATTGGATGATTATGAACATTTTAAAAACAATTCTCTGGAAACATAAAAGGGAACATGTCATTCTAGAAGCTCTCAAAAGGGTTTCTGTTAGAGAGGCACATGCTATCATAAGATATCCTTTTAGTATAATAATATTTATTTATTTATTTAACTAATTAAATAAATAAATTATAACTATAATCTAGAATTTTATTAAACGAGGTATATAAATCTTAGACAATTTTAATTAATTCATACTTAATTAATTATATCAAAATCATAATTCTTTCAAATTATAATTTTATTCCAATATCAATTTATATGTACTTAAATCATACTTAATTTAACTTTTGGTTTTATTTTCTCATGCAATTATTTATGGGTGTGACCCATCAGATTTCAAATATATTGACAACAAAATATAATTAACTAATTAATTAATTTGAAGGTCAATAATATAGTCTAGCAATATGTTAAAACTACCTAAATATTTGAAATGTCAAAAAGTGGTTTTACTTAAGTTTGACTTAACCTTTATATGGTTTGTAAGTGTAATTAATATCCTTCATCAGAAATATCCCGATTTAACATTTAATTTATGGAACGTGTCTGGGATATTCAATTATATTAGTCCTCATTTATTAATCATGACCTATTAAATGAAATTTCAAATCTCATTTGCTTATTTCATTCTACCTTGCAAAATGATTTAATGATTAATGCTAACAGAGGATAAATGAGACATTCTCTAATTTAACCTAGGGTAATGAAATCTATCTCAATCACATAAACACATTTATATAGTTTCTAATATATCTAATTCATTCTCATTTATTACTTATGAACTAAGTAATTTGTAAGATGAATCATAATATAAAAGTTCATATATAAAATTATTTATTGATTTCAAGTCAAAATATCACTTACACAACCATCACTTGAGTAATCCATATACACAGGTTATTTCCATATGGATTTCTCATGTTAGTCTGTTCAGTGCACTTATTTATGAAATAAACACTTACATATTAATTATATATATTTCATATATCTTATCTTATGAGATCAGTTTCTTCCTCTAAAAAAATAACATAATATGTACCCGTCTCAACAATTCTAATTATTGTCAAATCATAATAAGAATATCAACTAGGAATATTTGGAGATATTATAACTTAAATGCAAGTGAAATTTCACAATTATGATCACATTATAATTTGTTTTGCACATTAATATAAATTCATGAATTTTATCTTTACTCGAAATTCAATTAAATTAACATTAAAAATAAATAACAGTTTTTATAAAAACGTATTTAAATATTTAAAATACATGAATAATAATATCAAATTACAGGGCATATTACTAATAAGATTTCCTTAAATTTGAATAAATATGCACCAATTTGAAATAAAAAAATTTAGAAAAGTTCAAATTAAATAGCAAATTAATATATCATATAATTTATTATAAATTTAAGAATAAATTTATTAAAAATAATATAATCTTATTAATAAATAATTATTAATTAATTAAATACAAATAAGGTGAGAACCAAGGAATAATTGATAGAGGGCTTGATAACTTAGAAATCTGCTATAGCAAGTCACAATGATTTCTGTTGAAATAAAATTAAAATTAAGTGATTTTATCGAAATAAATTAAGATTGAGTGATAGAAACGAAAAGAACTCAAAATTGAATGATTATGAATGAAAATTTTATCTATTGTTCATATGACTTTTCTCCTTCGTTTCCTTTCCCATCCTAAGGGATAAGCAGTATTGGTGGTGAGTTCCTGAAAGAGATTGCATAAATGGATTAGTTTTCAACCGATGACTAATTATAAGGAGATGACCAATCTCTCGTAGTGTGGGTCTCTCGCTATTGGAGGTAGGCTACACACATCTTTCTTGGAGAGACATGTCTCTCTAAGAAAAATACGTTTATTTTTTATATCTAGATTTTTTTATAAAGTAGCTATTATCAATTAATATGGGTTCATATGAGAGATCAATCTAAGAAGAGAAACACTTGACTTAAGATATATATATATATATATATATATATAGTTTGTCATGGATCAAAATAAAAAATGAGTAAATTTTTTTAGGGATGATTTAGTTAAATTTCTTTTAATTTTAATTTGTTTACTTTTTTACATAGTAAAGCCATGAGGCCATATAACCCCATCAGCTTGCAAGTAATAACGAGCCTCCATAGAAGGCGTTTCCAGAATTTGCATCCCAAGAAAGCCTCCAATTGACGATTTCGCTAAGCAATCAGCCACAGAGTTAGCCTCGCGAAAGATGTTCTTGAAATAAACTTCCCGTGCATAACCCACCAAAGTCGTAATCTCATAAACTAGATTCCTAACTCGGCCTGCTCCATTTATGCTTTTATCAATTAATTGCATGGCCACCTGTGAATCAGTTTGAACCTGCACAAATTTTCATCCTCTATCTCACGCTGTCCGAAGGCCCAGAAGAATGCCCTAAAGCTCAGCTTCAATTGCTGTACAAGTACCCAAGGCAGATTGATAGCCAAGAATCCAATCACCATTACTATCTCTAAAAACCCCAGCACAACCCGCAGGTCCTGGATAACTCTTAGCTGTACCATCTGTATTTATAGCAATCCATCCCATAGCAGGAGGGGACCATGAAATGAAGGTGGTGGACGATCTAGAAATAGTATGGCCTACTCCTGAAGCATGTTTCCAAGCTTTAGTATTCTCAAGAGCCTGTAAAATAAAATGCTTGGACATAGGCGAGTTCTGCGCAGGACTCTCAAAGATCACCTTATTTCTTCTTTTTTATAAGTACTAGAGTCCTAAAGGAAAAATAATGTTCCATTGTTGTCCATCCATTTAGGTGTAGTTAGACTTTAAATTAGCAAAAATCCATTCAGTAGAGTCGACAATGGTGAAAAAATGGAAATAGAAACTAGAGGCATCAATACTAATCCAAAAATTATTCGCATCTCTACAATCCCTAAGTAAGTGGAAGATATCCTCCTGGCCAAGATTACATATAGAACAAATACCTTGAGAGGTGAAACCCCTTCTAATTCTTTCCGTATTTGTCATAATCTTCTTGTGGGCAACCTGCCAAAGAAACATAGATACTCTTTGAGGGATTTTAAGTGTCCAAATCATCTTCCATAGAGGATTTCCATGACCACTATTAATTCCATGGAGAGTATTATAAGCTGAGCGAACGGTAAAATTGCCCTTAGAACTCCACTTCCACGACAAGGAGTCAATATTTGCAGCAACATTAGAAAGGCAAATCGGCTGAATAAATTGCAAAATATTATCCGAAAGCAAATCTTTCAAAACATCCCAATTCCAACCTGTTAATGGAGACCAAAAATGCCGCACACTAACAGTAGCCATCGAGTCATCAACGGGAATCAAAGCAAATTGGGCAAGAGGCCCTATGAAAAGCCCGGAATCGAACCAAAAATTCGTAGAGGATCCATTTCTAACATCCACCATAAGACCATCCTTAATACTCCCATAACCTTTGCAAAAGGCTTTCCAGATATGAGATGAGGAGGCTGCAGCATTAGGGGTCCATTGGGATCTGCCCTGTAAGTATTTTTTAATGAAATACTTAGTCCAAAGGCAATCATCATTCTCCATAGTCCGCCAAGCCAATTTTCCCAAAAGAGCTTTATTCATAGTAGAAAAGTCACGAATCCCCAAGCCCCCATGATCTCTAGGACATTTTAAAATATCCCAAGCAACTAAGTGAACTTTAGGGGATTGATTACTACCTTGCCAAATGAAGTCTCTGCACACTTGTTCCATTTCCTTGCAAAGAGAAACTGGCAGCAAGTTAAATTGCATAGGGTATATAGGCAAAGAAGATAGCATAGATTTCACCAAAGTAGTATGACTCGCCATGGAAAAGGTTTTAGCCCTCCAACCCTCAAGTCTTTTTTTCATGCCGTCAAGAATATAGCGGAAAGTGCCCTTATTAATACATTCATGCATAGTGGGAACCCCCAAATAACTTTCCAAATCCTTCGTTAAAGTGAAACCGCAAAAGCTAGCCAGAGAAGTAGCCAAAGAGGTAGATACATTGAGAGAGACATAAAGGCTAGATTTTGTAATATTAACATTTTGCCCCGAAACAGCCGAGAAAACTTCCAAAATAGCCATAATATGTTGAAGCTGCTCCAAACTTGCTTCAGCGAATAAAACCATGTCATCGGCGAACATCATATGAGAGATAAGAGGGCCCCACCTAGATAGAGGAATCGGCTTCCAAAACCCATCCCAGACAGATTGTTGGATAAGACAAGCCAAATATTCAATACACATGACAAACAAGTACGGCGACAACCCATCACCTTGTCAAATACCCCTGAAAGGAAAAAACTTATCTGATCTAGAATCATTCCACAAAACAGACATGGAGGCAAAGGTGACACATTTTAAAATATTTTCAATCCAAGAATCTGAGAAACCATATTCCTTAAGGACCCACCCAATAAACTCCCAGTTGAGACAGTCATAAGCCTTTTCAAGGTCAATTAAACTCAAATATAATCAGTTGCATAATCTAAACTTGACCACGCGGTTGTCAAGGTTAGAATTAGGTTTCTCTAAGTCTTAAGGCAGTTAACAGTTGAAAAGTAAAAATTCCCCAGGACGTTCCTTGGCAACTTGTTAACTAGTGTTTGATTAGTGAACGTTTCCTAATCATACTAAAACTAAGGAGAAATTTGGATCGTGAGAAGCGTCTTCCACATCCTAAACTAATTTATTGAAATAAATAGGAATATCAAAAAGAGTCAATGATCAATTCTAAACAAACTGAAATAGATCCATGCTTCAACTAAAATCCTTCTCCTATTGAAATTCTCATCTATTTAAATTATTGCTTTCTCTTGCTATTTAGTTTTAATCATCAAAACAAAACCCCCTCCTTTTATTTGTTTTTATTTGTTTGTTATTTACTTGTCCAAATCATTATTAGGAAAATCCGTAGTGTCAAATCCGTAGTGTCAAATCCCTGTGGTTCGACCCTATTGCCACTATCTACAAATTTATTTGTTGATTGATTAATAGGTTTATTTTTGACGGCTTCGACAACCGCTATCAATTACTAAAAGAATTTTGATTCCAAAGGCGTAAATTCAAAGCCAAATTCTTAATAAATTTAAAGCATTACCAATAATCATCCCCAAATCTGCATGGTTCATCCATGCAAGCTGAAAACGAAAAGGACCCTCCATATGGTGCACATGTCTGTTCAAAGAAACCACCAGAGGACAATGATCCGAATGAAATTTGGCAGGATGAGTAACATAAGCATGTGGAAAACGAAATTGCCAATTAGGGGAGCAGAGGGCTCTATCAAGCCGAGCCCTTTGGAGGGAATGAGAAGACAGACCCCTGGACTAAGTAAAAGTCGAGCTTTCAAAACCCATATCCAGCAAACCATTATAAAAAATCCAATCCGAAAAAAGTTTCGCTCCTGAAATATTAAACGTACTGTATCCCTAAAGCTCAGATTGGAAAGGGACACAATTAAAATCACCCAAAGCCATCCATTCATCACTCAAATAAACATAGTCAAGCTTCAAGTCGGTCCACAAGATACGTCTGCATGGGCTATAGAGGCTAGCATAAATAAAGCATAGGTTCCAAAAAACACCAGACACAGGCAGAACTTTACAAGCAACAAACTGAGGATGAGATTCAATAAGCTGAATGCTGAAGTTATTTTCAGTCCAGAAAATCCAAATACCGCCACTGAAATCCAGAGATTCAACTCGAATCCAATTATCAAAACCCAACCTACCACAAATAGCATCTTCCTGAGTGCCACTCACCTTAGGCTCCATAATGCAGAAGATGACAGGTTTAAAGAGTCTCTTGTATTCCGAGAAAGCGCTTCGAAAGGTAGGGGAGGCGGCACCTTAATAGTTCCAAGAAATAACTATCATTAAAATAATAGTAGTAATGGTAAGAGAAAACCCCATTGGCAAAAAATCCAATCAAAACCAAAGACACGAAGACATCAATTGACCATCTCTCCCCCCAGACGAGAGGCTAAAGCATTACCCCCCTCAAGTGGGAGTCTCCAGAACAATGTCCATCTCTTGAATCACATTCGTTTCCAGGTTCTCGTCAATATTAGGAGCAGAGGGATGCGTAAATTAATTCTCCGCATTAGGAATGTCTAGGTTACCATTTGCATGAGTGTTGTCATGGTTAGAAAAAACACCTCGGTTGGTAATAGTACGAGAAATCAAAGCATTTTCTTTCCTCCAAAAACAAGGACATGTTCTGTCTCCTCCGCAGCTCTTTTAGGTTTAGGAACAGTAGCCACTTTATTCGAAACTAAAGAAGAATTGGTAAGAATAGAAGTAATATCTATCCCAGTATCTCCAGCATCAGGTCTCACTGGGTTTTTACTGGCAAATCTTTTAGTTTGCGGGCCACTAGAGGACGGCCCAGCTCGGGATGAGCCCTTATCAATAGTATTAGAGGGAGGTAGTCTTATGGGCTCAACAAGAGCTGGCTCATTAATCTCCAAAGCAGCATATCGATTAGAACTGTCCGTCAAAGGTTTTGTCCCTTTTTCCTTAGTAGAAAATTTCTCCTTAGAAGACTCCTTGTCGACTAGGACTTTGTTAGAGACTTTTTTGAAATTCCTCTTATCTTTTTTGACAAGCATCCAATCCCCATAATAATTGGCAATCATCGAATTATTAGGGATTGCTCTTCCCTTGTCCTTATCCAAATCAATCGGATCATTAGCATAGGCTTTCCCCGCAGGATTACCAGCACTGCAAGAGCCTCCCCTCGCCGAGCACTTCTCGGCTTCATGGCCATATCAACCGCAACCGAAACACACCAGGTGGACATGTCGGCGAAGCTTGAATTTGGCCACTAAGGGTTTTTCCATGTTAATCTCAATGCAAATCCTGGCGTAGTGTCCTTTACTCACCATACTTATATTTCGATCCACCTTAATAGGTTTTCCGAGCAAGCTCCCAATTCTCAAAAGGAACTCATCATTGCAGTATTCAATAGGTAAGCAAGGAATCCTGGCCCAGACTATAAGTCTGTAAGTCGTTCTAAAGCATTAGCAGCATACGGATCAAACTCAGGATGCCATCGCCATATTGTAAGATAGTGATTAGCAATCATCCAAGGTCCACCCAAAAGTGCATGATCATAGTCTTGCTTGCTAGTGAATTTTACTAAAAAAATAACCATTATTAAGAGCTATAACATTGAAATGAGACTTCGGACGTCAAAACTCAGAGATTCTTTTTGATAAATAAACATAACTAATCGAACGTCCCAAAAGTTTAAGAATCAAAGAGTTTCACCAAGGCTGTCTGAGCCTATTCTTTTCTTCTGGCGTTATTTTAACCCAGGAGCAAGTAGCATCCCCCTCATCATCAGATTCACATGATGCTTCACTCATTGCATCATCATCAAAACAAGCATCCCTAATCCCATATGTTGATTCAACAACGTGTCTTTGAAAGAAGATTTAGGGAGATCAGGCTTCTCCGGCTCCTTATCATCCCTCATTGTCCCACCATTCAAAACCTCTTGGTCCTCCACGTCTAGGTAGTTAACCGGAGCATCATCAGGCAACTCTTTACTTTTTTCCTTGTACTCCTGTCAATCAGATCCTCCTCCTCCATGGAGGTAGCATGGTTGCTATTGTCAAATGCGAGAGCATTTGCCATTCCCTTTTTTTTTTTTTTGAAAAATTTCAGAGTTATGACTTTAATTTGTTTACTTTGATTTCTCATCTAATTGCCTAAATGATAACAAATATATTTTTGATACTGAATTTTTTATTTTCATTATTAAGATGTTTTTTCGCTTTTATTTTTTATTAGTTTCATTTAAAATAATTTATTTTGTCAAAAAATAATTTAAATATTTTTTTAATTATATATGATTTATATTTTTTTGTACACAAATATCTTTACTTTTTTTTGAAATAAGAATTGAGGATTAGGGAATAAAACCTGATATTTTATTCAGATGCACTTACTATCAGATTAAGTCTGTGAGTGCAAATATCTTTACTTTATTAGTTTGTCAAATTAGGTAAATATTTAATAAATGTTAAAAGCAACTATGATAAATGAGTTTGATGACTTCTTCCGAGTAATGAGAGAGACTGCAAATTTGAAACGTCAAAGGTAGACCAGTTTGCAAAGTGATGAATGATGAAGAGCCACCCCTCCCAGCGAGAAATTTACTTCAATAATTTTTTATTTATTTATTTTTAGGTTATTAATGCATCATATTCATTTATTTTATCGGACAAATCGTCGACTCTTTGAAAATTCATTCACTTCCTTATCTTTTTCCTCCTTATTCAATTTATATTTATTGGGAAATTTTAATTCTTTTAATTTATAAAAATTTTTATTTAAAAATAAAAATTTATATATAGTTTATAAGAATTTAATTATATTTTTTTCTCAAAATTTTATTCTAATTAAAGAGGGAATGTTAATCCAATTTTAAGGTAAAAATAATAGTTAACATTTTATTATGTAATTTATAACCATTATATGTAGTTTTTGGAAATCTATTTTAATGGAATATTTCTTCAGTTTTGAATTAAAAATTTTATAAGAATTTAATTCAATTAATTTTTTTATTTAAAATAATTTTTCATAATTTTATTAAATTTTTTTATAAAATTATTTATAATAAACGGTCGGATTACAAATATATTTAGAATGAAATGACAAAAATTATAGGAATATTATAGATTGTTTGTATGAACATTTTCCCTTCATTTCCTTTTCTCATCCTAAGGAATAGCATTGTCGGTAGGTAGTGACTTTGTAAGAGAGACTGGTGTTTGAAAAGTCAAAGTGAGCTAATTTTCAATCCATGACTAATGACTTATGTTGAACTATCCCCATACTTGACTAAAAGAAAAAGAAGACGATAGAAATATATAATAAAATTTAGAGTTAATGATAAAAAAATTTTATTTTTTTATTATTTGTAATTAAATTTTATCTTTTTATATTTCATTAATTAAATTTATATTTTTATATTTATTTTAATTGCATTTAAATTTCAGAATTTTTACTAAAAATTAATTAAATTATCATATTATTTGATATATATTACCATGGCAGCAAAATTTATAATACAATTAGTTAAAATTTTAAAATTTATAGTTTAATTAATAAATTTTTAAAATTTAAAGTGTAATTATATATATTTTTTAAATATAGTGAGTTTTTTTATTATTTCTCTTAAAATTAAAATTATAATATTAAAAAATAATTTATATTATTATTATAAGTTTTTTAGTGTTATCAATAATTTATTGCATTAATTTATTCCAATTAATTTCAAATCAACCCACTTCTTAATTTTTTTTTAAAAAATTATTATAGTAATTTAAAAAAAAGTGTATTATCAACCACATATATAAATTGTGTTTCCTAATTTAAAATATAAAATTGGTTAAAATTATATTTCACATGATCTATTTTTAAAATATAAAATAATAAAATAATTTTTTTTAAGTGAAAATTGAGGATTGAGAGTCAATCCTCTCAGATTTACTCAGATGTACTTACCATCAGACTAATATAAAATAATAAAATAATTATGTACTTACCACTAGACTAAGCTGTGAATGCAAAATAATAACATAATTATAATTATTTTTAATATATTTTCTTAAATAGTAATTTTTTTACTTTCAATCTGTTATTAATTATACTTTTTTTTAAACTATAATAATAATCAGTGTGAATTTCAGAAAAAAAATAATTTAAAACGTGAGTTAATTCGAGGTACTCTAAAAAATAGAATTTTTATGTTATTAACTCTAAAATTTATGTAAAATTTAAACAGAACCAATTTATTTTTTTTTTTATATTGTAACAACCCTATATAAGATTTGTCAAAAAAATATTTAAGTTGAAATTAAAGATTTCAATTATTATAGAGTCATGTGAGTCCTTCCATGTAAAAAAAATGAGGTACTCTTATTTTTAAATATTTACAAATTTAATCTTATAGCAAGTGTATTTACATGAATTTGAAAATTTTGAGATAAATTTTAGTACTATGTATTTTCAGATGTTTAGTATCAGAGTCTAAACTTTTTTGTTACAAACGAGAATATATACTTTCTCTTTTCAATGTCACAAAAATAATTAACTAAACATATTAAGTTTCATTGGTGTAGCATGATGATATCATCTCCATTTAAACATGTAATGTTGATGTACCATGCATTTTATTATAATGTGGCATGCCACATCATCTTCATATGATATCACATCATCTAGGATGATGATGTGGATTTACAAGTAAGTTCCATATAATGATGCTAATTGTCATATGGTTTTTCAATGAAAAAAATTAAAATAAATATCCTCAATTACCTATAAAATAAAGTCCAAACCTTGAAGGTTAAATAAGATATAAACAAACTGGAAGAGTATGATAAAAAAACGATAAACAATCCTTTTAGAAATAATTACTGAAAAAATCTTATACTTTATAGTTTTTACAATTTTACTCTATACTTTAAAATAGTCAATTTATGTATGCATTTTTAAACTTTTATTAATTATACCCAACCATTAAAACTTTCATTAATTATTAATAAAAAATATTATGTAATTGCTAAATTATCACAATATAATATAAAAAATTTACTTAAGGATTACATAATAATTGATGTCATAATAGCTTATATAGAGAATCATGTAAAATGTCACATCATTCATAAAATTGATGTATATAGTATGTCATTCTATCATAAAAATAATATTATTATTTCACATCAACATCACATCATTAAATAGAGATAATGTCATCGTGCCACATTAACAAAATTGAATAACGTTAATTATTTGCGCTCAGATTACTTCAAAAAGAGAAAGTGCAGGTCCTCATTTGCAAGAAAAGAAAGTTTAGACTCTTGATATTAAATGCACGAAAATACATTGTACTAAAGTGTATTTTTTTCAAAAAATAATATGAAATACTTGCATTCTTAATCAGATGATAAATGTATTCCACTCAATTCGAGAGATTTAACGTTTTATTACTTTTAATCATATTATCCTTTTATAATTTTATTAAAAAAGATTAAAAATAAATAAAAATATATTTTTTCTCATTTAAAAAAATAAAAAAATAAATGAAATAAGTTTTGATATAATATAATATTATTTTTTTAATAATAAAATATTATCTTTTGAAATTTTTAGTTTTTAATTAACATAAAAATTAAAAAATATATAAAAATAGTAAATAATTTTTTAAATTTTAAAAATAAAATTTTATTATATAAAAAAGTATTTTTATTATGAAAAAATAATATTATATTAGACAAGTACTTATTTAGCCTTTGAATAAATATACAAGGACTTAATTGATAAAAAAATTTAAATTCATTTTATTTGATCATTAAATAGAAATACATGAATTTCATTGGACTTATATCTTTTTTTTTCATTTAAAGCTGTATTTTAAAAAAATTCACTAGTTATTTTTTTAATTTTAAAAATATATTAAATTTTTTAGGTTTCAAAAGTTTTAATAATTAATCTCTTCATTAATTTTAATCGTTAATATTATTAAAAAAATACAAACTCAATACAGAGAAATTAATTAGTTAATAATTTTCTTATAAAATTAAGAAATTAATTTAGCGGTTAAAATTAACGAAAAAATTATATAGTAGAATTTTAAAAAATCAGAAATATTTTAATATATTTTTTAAAATTGAGGAATGAGTTTTCTTATAATTTAGAAACTAAATAATAAATTTTTTTAAAATAATTATTAATAATAAATTTTTAATTTATTATTCTCTCTTACTTAATTTTAGTTGGGTGAAAATAAAATAAACCAACAAGTCAGATAAATAACCCACAATGTCTATGTTGTACTGATTTTTTTATATAACGTAGAATTAAAACATAAATGTTATTTCAAATCATTTATAATTTTAAAAAGAAAAATTTATTATTTAATTTTTATAATATAAAAAAATAAATATATAATTTCTTGATTTCAAAAAATATATTAATATCTCTATGAATTATTAAAAAATAAATTAATTAACGATTCGTAAATTTTAACAGTTAAATATTTCATTATGTAGCTTCTACATTATAAGAAAAAATTAATTAGATAATCTTTTAATTTTATAAAAATATTTATTAAATAATTATTTCATATGAAAAAATATTTTTAATATTTTTATAATATTTAATTTAACGGTTAAAATTTAATGAAAGAATTAATTAATAAATTTTTTTAAAATTATAAAAATATTTTAATATATTTTTTAAAAATTAAAAAATTAATTATTAAATTTTTTATATTATAAAAATTAAATAGTAATTTTTTATTTTAAAAATTATTTAGTAAAGGTAGAAAACAGTGATAATAATGAGTTTGATGACTTCTTGCAAGTAACGAGAGAGACTATAAATTTGAAACGTCAAAAGCGGACCAGTAATCGCAAGTGATGATTGATGAAGTGCCAATAATAATTTACTAATATCATCGATTATAATCTCAATAAAAATTTGGAAAATAATAAAAGTCTAAATCAATAAAAAAATTATTTATATAATTATTTTATAAAATTCACTTAAATTATATTTAAATTGAAAAAGGAAAAAACACATACACACTAAAACTTTCGAGTCACACCCTAATAATTAACCTTTAATCTTTTCGTAACAAGGAACAATGAAATATTAGGCTTAGCTTGTGATCCTCTTGGAAGAAATACTGAAAGACTAGGAATAGGATCGTCAAAGTCGCAAAGACGGAGACAGCGAAGCAGAAGCCGTAGGCCATGGACTGGCTAAGATGTAGACAGCAGTGATGGTGATAAGCTTATTGATGACTTCTTGCAAGTGTTTGAAATGTCAAAAAGGGACCATTTTGCAAGTGAATGGCACTGTGTCTGTGTGTCTACCAACAATAGATTAATGGCAATAGGCTATAGCCGCCTGATGAATTTTTCATGAAAAATCAACACAGACACTGTCATTCTCTGTCTACCTTGATTCCATGATTGGAGAAATTGTAATCTTTGTTTTCATGCTCATCTCCCAAACTTGCAACGGAAGGGATTCAAGTCACTGTGCAGCTTCATGTGGGAATAATCACAACATCAGTTACCCTTTTCGATTACAAACTGATCCTAAGAATTGCGGACACCATAGATATGAGCTTTCTTGTCAAAACAATTTGACGGTGTTAAATCTTAACGGTGGAAGATACTATGTTCAGTCCATCGATTACGATAACTTCACTATCCGACTAGTGGATGCCGGCGTCCATCCAGACAATTGCTCCTCCATTCCTCGTTTTCCATTTATATACGATCTGTCGAAAAGTTATTCCACTTATATATACCGATGGTCAGAATCAGAAGAATACAAAAGGGCGGATTTATCGCAGCAGATTATGTTCATAAAGTGTCAAAATCCAGTGAAGTCTCCTCCTTACGTGGAAACAGCTCCTTGTCTTAACTCATCTTATGTAAATATAGGAGACATGAAGGCAAACGATTTGATGGAGTTGTGCAGCGTGGAGATGCTTAGTTTGTTTCCATTATTTCCGGCAAAGAAGAACATGTCGTTTCTTGAAATTCACAGGCAACTTGCATTTGGGTTTCAGCTTTCCTGGCACAACATCCACTGTGGACAATGTGATGGTGGTTGCTATCTGGACAGCAGAAAACGGTTACGATGCATGTACCGGTGTAAGTAATGCTTTCATCCATTTTATCATTAATAATTGTTTACTTTCACACACAAATTTATTTGATTAATAAATTACTCTGATAGTCTTTTTCCTTTTCTTAATAATATATTCTTTCTCCGCCATTCTAATTATATCTATAATACAAAAATATAAAATATTTTTCATATTTTATTATGTTTGAAGCTTTAGAAAAATTCAGCACTGGAAAATATCTTTTCTAATAAAGATGACCTTAAAATTTTGAAAATCTAATTAATACTGAAAATTTAAATGCATAGTGTGGAATTTAGGTGCTGCAAATATTATTATTTTGTTACAGGATGACAAAATTTTCTTGTCTTTCCAACTATTTGTAGAATTGTTGTCCTCCAGGTTAAGCAATACTAGACTGAGTCGGCAATAGCTTCTCAATATTTTAACTTTATTCTAATAAAATTAATTTAAAGTGTAAGTAAATTCAATTACAGGCTAATTAAGTCTTTATTTATTTGTTAATAATTTTAATTCAAGTATTTTGTTTATTTTTTTTAGTACAAGAGACCTATATTTATTCGATAGAATATTTCTATCATTTTTTTCCTTTAAACACAAAATAGAAATGAAATCTCATTTCATTTTTTTTCCTCAATAAAAAATTTTGAGAAATGAAATCAATAAAAAATTTCGAGTTTGAGTCTTGCATACAGAAAACTTTTAAATCCAAGTGTTTTATCTTTTTAATGAGCATATTCAGCGTGAATTCAAATTAATTGAATCAATAATATAATTTTCAGATATCATATTGTTTTATATATATATATACGCACAAAATGTTCATGGAAAGAAACTAGAAGAGTTAGTAAGTAGTTATTACTCAATATTGCATTTGAATAAATATTATATTTCTATGATTATATATCTGATGCAATCAATAAGATATATGTATGATACTGATTTGTTTTCCTCTTAATTAATGAAGGGAACGATAACTTCTTGGATATGATCCTATGTAAGATCTCTGTCTCCGATCATATAATATGTAATCATGTTTAAATAATTGTTACTTGATTTAAGGGCAGCAACATTAGTAATTAAATTTCTCTACATTCACTTCATACAGGGTTACTTGGAAACACAGTTATTTGTCTTGGTAAGAACTCCTTCCATTAATCTATGAGGGGACAAAGTTACCTATTTATATGAAGAGACACCATGAAAATCTGCAACATATGAAACTTAGCTAACTTTATCTTACGTTTTTAGAAGCATATCTCTTATATTTCTTAGACAAAATTTTAAACCAATAACTAATTAATTAGTTTCTCTTTGTTGAATATGATCCCATAATTATATCCAGCAATGTGTTTGGTTGCAAGAGCTTTCTGTGGGGCTCCATGTGTGATTGCATTTCTTATTTATAAATGGAGAAGAAGGCATCTATCTGGGTATGAAACAATTGAAGAATTCCTCCAGAGTCACAATAACCTTATGCCAATAAGGTATTCTTATTCAGACATTCGAAAGATCACTAGAGGTTTCAAGGAAAAGTTGGGTGAAGGAGGCTTTGGTTTTGTGCATAAAGGAAAACTTCGTAGTGGTAAATTTGCAGCAATAAAGATGTTGGGTAAATCTAAAGCTAATGGACAAGATTTTATCAATGAGGTTGCTACAATTGGAAGGATCCACCATACCAACATAGTAAAATTAATTGGTTTTTGCGTTGAGGGATCAAAGCATGCTCTTGTATACGAATTTATGTCTAATGGGTCTCTTGATAATTATATTTTTTGTCAAGAAAGACCTATTTCTTTGAATTGGGAAAAGTTATATGAAATATCTCTTGGAGTGGCATGAGGCATTGAGTATCTACATCAAGGTTGCAATATGCAAATCCTTCATTTTGATATCAAGCCTCATAACATTCTTCTTGATGAAAATTTCACTCCAAAAATTTCTGATTTTGGGTTAGCTAAGCTTTATCCAACTAAGGGAAGCATTGCATCTCTTACAGCTGCAAGGGGAACAATTGGATACATGGCACCAGAGTTGTTCTACAAAAATATTGGGCGTGTTTCACATAAAGTAGATGTATACAGTTTTGGAATGTTGTTGTTGGAAATCGCAGGAAAAAGGAAAAACCTAAATGCATTGGCAGAAAATTTGAGTCAAGTTTACTATCCATTCTGGGTTTATGACCAACTCTCAAGTGGAAAGTTAATAATAGAAGACTCATCAGAGGAGGAGAATATATTAGCTAGGAAAATGATTATAACAGGATTATGGTGTATACAGATGCAACCTTCTAATCGTCCTTCAATGAACAAAGTACTAGACATGCTTGAAGGAGATCTCAAAAGCCTAAAATTGCCCCCAAGGCCTGTTCTATATCCTGTAGAATCAATGACTATAGATGAAGGAGAATCATCATCAACGTCAAGTGAAGTAAAATAGATATATAATATTGCTTGGTTGAAAGAGATGGTAAAATGTTCTGAAACTTCTTTTACCTTTATAAGTTGCTCTATAGAGTTAGTGATGACTTGATGATATGTTGTAATAATTCTATATGTTTAACTTGTTGGGTTTAATGTATAATAATGCATAATAATGCATTTGCATTTTGCTTCGGTATTTGTTGAGTTTGATTTTTCTTTGTGGATATTGCTCCTTAACCTGTAATCCAAGTCCTTAATCATGGTAGATCCCTTATAGGTCCTATCAAAATTATTGGTTAATATTTGATCGTTATACCTATAGCGATTATATTTATGTTCTTAGAAATTTTTGTATATAATTATTATATACACAATGGTTAATATTTTACTATATAATTATTTATATTAGTGATATGCGATTTAGATTTAGATTTAATTTGAATAATGTTTTGTTCGTAAGAAGAATATATAGCCACTAAAATTTCAAAGGTGGATAAAATTTCAAAAATCAAAGACATACATATATACACATATATGAATAACTGTTAGAATGCTTACTTATTGCAAATGATAAGAATATAATTTACTGCCATCAATAAGATTATAATCTTCTATATATATTTATTTCATATGTTTTATTTTCTCTAATCACTTATTTAAATTGAATTTTTTAAGTTAAATTAGATTTTCTAAGTTAAATTTTTTATTTTTCGCCACTGATAATATCCGTCGTCGTCAGTAAATAACACAATTTTCTCATATAGTTAAAAATTAATAAAGTGGGAAGCAAAATATAATCGTAAATTAATATTTGTTTAATAATTTTTAAGAAGTGCTAAAATAATGTAAAATTTTACTTATTTTTATTTTAGCTTTTATAGTCTAATTTTATCTAAATAGTACTTCATTATTTGCTTGTCTCATCAATATTTTCTTATGACATTTGAAAATCGTCATTATTTACTAATAATATGATATCGAAATATAAAAATTAAAGTACAAATATCTTGAAATGAAAAATCGATAAAATTAAAGAATTTTTTTTTTCATTTTCCTCCATAATTTAATAGCATTTCTCATAAAATTGCATTTGAAATTTTTAATATATTTTTTCCTCCATAATAATATAAATATGTAAACTATTTAATATGAAATTATGAAACAAATTGATAAATAAATTATTTATAATTTTTAAATTATATATATATTGAAGTTTGTTAATACGCAACATGATGATCTTTAATAGGAGCTGATAAAATTTTTTAATTACAATTGATATAATTTTTTAAGTTGATTAATATGCAAATAGCTCGTGATTTGTTTTTTAAAGAAAAAATTACTATTTAAATTTTAGTATAGAAAAATTAATTTTTTTAATTTTTAAAAATATATTAAAATACACATTTAATATTTTAAAAAATCTACTAATTAATCTTTTTATTAATTTTAATTATTAAGTATTTAAAAAAAATTAAAATACCATCAATACATAGAATTAATAATAGACTTTTTACAAAATTGAGAGACTAAATAATAAATTTTTTTAAATCATAGATACTAAGAATAGTAAAATGTTAGTAACTAAAACTTATAAAATGACTAATTAATAAATTTTTTAAAATTTCATAAATGTTTTAATATAATTTTAAACTGAGAGATTAACCAAATACTAAAATTTTTTAAAAAATATTAATTTGATGTATTTTGGAGGAACAAATAATATAAATTTGAAATAGCAGATATTTTTTTTATATATAATATAATTTTTTAATAAAAATTAATATAACTTTATATAAATGGCATATATTTTTGCACCTTTAAACTTTGTTAAAACAAATTGTATCATTTTGAACTTTAAACATGTTTTAAAACATATTTGAACTATCTAAAAGTGGAATTAATCTTTTGATCCTATTACCAAGTAATGTGAATTTTCTAAAATATTCTTAGATCACTTTGAATCCAGGAGAAGTTTTTTTGAATGTACAGAATTTATAAAGTTTTTATTACAAAATTTTTATATTGTGTATAACTTTTTTATTAGGAGATTGAGGTTCAAATCTGGGTCTACTAATACTGAACCAATTTATATTAGGTTACTATATATAACACTTTTACATTTTAATATACTATGAAGATTTTTTTTTTCCAAATGAAGTTTAGAGATATAAAAATGTATTTAAACATTTTGTATATAATTTAATTTTTAAGGGCTGATTATATAAGTTTTTTTTATAGCATTTGATATAATACAAATTTGAATATGAAAATTTCATAATTCTAAAATTATGCATAAAAAATTAAGATAAACACATATCGTAATATAGAGTTCCAAAGCATCCAATAAATTGAATGATCAAAGCGTATTACCTTATCGTTGTTTTGGACATAAGTAGCAATGCCTAATAAGAAGGCTTAACTAGCAACGACATAGTTAAAATTTATAATTTAGTCTTCACTAAATCTGATATTCAAGGTGATGTTAGCACATATTTGGTACTCTACTAACTCTAATTCCCAAAGTGAGCAATCCTACTAGAATTGTAGATTTTTTATTTATAGTGTAGTGTGATGTACAAAATATTGATAAAGGTTTTGGCTAACAGACATAAAAGAATTTTTCCTTGTGTTATAGATGAGAATTAAAATAATTTTGCTCTAGGTAGAAACATTACCAATAATATTATTATTACTAAAGAAATCATGCACGCATTTTGAAAAAGGTAAAACAAGTCTTTCTATTCTTGATGATGATTTTTTCTCTTATTTTCTTAAATGGGTCCCAAAACACGTGATCTTGAAATTGGGGTCTACAAAATAGAGAAAAAAAGATTAGGAGTCTACTGGGAATCCTCGGTGAAAACTCTCAAGTCAGATCTGAAAATTCAGAGTCAAAATTTTCATAGTAGAAGATGCAAGGAAGAGAAGGGAAAAGAAAAGACGAACAGAGAAGAAGAAGAGAGGAGGAGCCTTTTTCAAGGTCTTTGCTAAAAGAAAGAGGTGCCTCTCTCTTATCTTATCAAGTACTCTTTTTGGAGAAGTGCAAGAATACTCTATAACATATTCTTAGGCAGGGTCCATTTCTTAATTAAAATAATTTTATAATCTTTATATGTTATTAGATGCCTCCACTCTCTAATTCAATCAGTTGAATTAGACGATTAAATATAGATCGGACTAAGGAAGTAGACTCTATACTTATAAAAAGTGAGAATTCCAGTGAATTATTTTGCCCTTATTTTTGAAGGTCTTACTTTTAGATTTCTTAAATTTAAAGGGTTTATCTTGGAAGTCTTTCTTTTGAAAGACCTCATCTTAGGAGGTCTTATCTTAGGAAGGTTTTACCTTTGCGGTCTTCCATTTAGAAGACCTTACCTTAGGAGGTCTTATCTTGAGAGGTCTTACATTTGGAAGTTCTTATTTTTAGTGGTCTTCCCTTCAAAAGGTCTTACTTTTGGAGGTCTTACATTGGTGGTCTTTCATTTAGAAGGCCTTTCTTAGGAGGCCTTACCTTGGGAGCTGACCTCAGTGGTCTTTCCTTCCTATATGACATTAGTAGTCCGCCCTTCCAATCTGACCTTAGTGGTGTACCCTTGCAACATACACTTAGCTTTCTACCCTTCCGACTTGACTTGCCCTTCTAGCCTGCCTTTTGGACCTAACCTTAATGTTCTGCCCTTTCGAGTTAGTGGTCTACCATTCTAGACTTCCAAGTTAATGCTTTACCATTTTGGTCTGACCTTAGTGGTCTGCCATTTATAGTTAGTGGTTTTCCCTTTCTAAGACATTCTTTAGGGCATTTCTTCTTGAGACCTTCAACTTTGAGGTCTTCTATTCTTTTTCTTTTCCCTTTTTAGGATTAATTACACTTTAGTCCCTAAGTTATCCTATAATTAACGAATCAATCCCTATATTTTTAAAATCGAGTACTTAAATTCCTTTATTATTATTTTGTCTAAATGCACAGTCCCTTCATCCATTTCTCCATTAGTTCAAAGGTAAATGGTTGGTCAAATCTTTGAACATTATTTTTTGTTCCCACAATACTCTTATTACACCATAAAATGCATTTTTTCTTCCCATAGTTACCCTAAATCCATCTCTCACCTCTCTCTTTTTCCCTTGTTATCTCCTCTCTCTGCATAATTATTCTTCTAGTCTTGTGATGCTCACCTACTACCAACAATGGAAGCTTAATTTTTTAATCACAAACTCTCACTTTTAGAAAAGGAAGTGAAGCGACTTTTCCTCCTTGATGCCAAAAATTTTAATCACAATCTCTTCATCTCTATAACTCTCCATGCGCAACTTGTCCTCCTTCACCCATCAAATTTCACAAATTATCAATCTTACCCTTCCATGGAGTCTATAGAAACATCTTTGCTGGACCAATCAATGAAATCCTCACTCTTTTAATTTGCCAATGGTAAGTTGTTGCATAAAGGATTGTGGATTGTGAATTGGCTTCCTTAATGTGTGGGCATGGCAGGGAAGCAGTTTGGATGTTCATTTTCTTTATTTTTTTTTGCTCAGTTATTGGTCTCTATCATTGGATGGTGATTGCAATCTTGCTTAAATCTCTCATATTTTTCCCATAATTGTGGTTCTCAAATCGCTCTCGGAGTAGATAGTAGAGGGCTGTTGTGAGATTTGATGATGTAGTGGCTATGTGAGTTTGTGTGGTTGCAAGAGGTTAACATAGTTTATGCAGGTGAAAATAAAGAATTATTTAGGTGGATGTGAGTTTAGATTTTAATCACTATTACTGATATTGTTGGTTTTAGAATGATGAAGTGATCATTGCTGATGGTAACAGAATAAGGAAGAAGAAAATAAAATAGTATTTTCGTCATTTCATATTCAATTAATAGAGAGTTGACAAAATTATGGACGGAAGGACTTTAAGGTTGATAAATTGAAAACTCAGGGATTTAAGTGTTCGGTTTTAAAAATATAGGGACTGATCAATTAATTATACTAAAATTCAAAAACTTAAGTGTAATTTATCCTTTTCTTTTTTTTTTAATTTGAGCCATTACATTAGACTCTTTTAGACCCTAGACCTTCTATTTCATTTTTGTAAGACTTAATGGTCTTCCCTATAATATTGAGCTCTTCCATTATGCTCTTTTAGACCTGTTAGTTTTATGTTTTATTGAGCCATATGATGATGATACTCCCTAATTCAAGCATGAATTTTTATGTAATGACTTGAAGTAGTTAGTCTTATTTCTTTTTTTTTTTTTTTTGTTGTTTTTGGATGGTCTTTAGCTTTGAGGTTGTCCACAAGCTACACAATGCAGATTTATGCCCATAGGTCATCTTGCACTGTAGTTTTTTTTTTTGTACTGGAGACTTGTTGAGTATTAACTAGACGAGGTAGATTTATTATGCCTATAGGCTATCTTGCATCGTAGTTTTCTGCACAAATCTTAGCTCTATTGTCGAGCACTAACTAAATGATATAGATTTATATCCGCAGATTATCTTGCATCATAGTGTTTTTGTATTGAGCCTTGTTGAGCACTAACTAGGCTATACGTTTACGCCTGTGGACTATCTTGCATCATAGTTTTTTCTATGCGAGACCTTAGTCTTGTTATCAAGCACTGACTAGATAATGTAGATTTATGCCTAGAGATTATCTTGCATCGTTTCTTTTTTTTTTTTTTTTTTGTGCATAGTCTTATTGAGCGCTAATTATACAATATAGATTTATGCTCATAGACTATCTTACATATAGTTTTTCCTGCACGGAGCCTTGTTGAATGGTAATTAGATGATATAAATTTATACCCATAGGCTATCTTGCATCATAGTTTTCTCTATGTATAGCCTTAATCTTGTTCCTTCTTTGATAAGTATATTTTTATACCTCTTACTTTTAAATTCATTTGCACAATAAAATTTGTATAAAATATATGTGAAAATAACATATATTGTAAATTTAATAATATTTATCAATAAATAACTTATTATTTGAATGTTTATTATTGTATTTCAAAAGAATCCAATCATTGAATCTAACTAATAATACTTAATAATAGATTTCTCACAAATAATTTTTTTTCAAAGTTTTTCGATGTAATAAATATCTGATCCCTTTTTCAAGGATCACTTATGTTAATTTAATAATTAAAACATCCAGACTAAAGTATTAGAATGCATGTCCAGAAATATATTTACCCACAAACATTGAATTCTGTTCTAATCGAAATATAGAATTTGTAATTTTGAGCAAGGCTGAATATTAATTAAACATACTATTTGAAATAATAAAGTAACTCTAGAATAAATTTTAGGCTCTTATAATTGACCGTTTATGGAAGAGAAAATGAAACTTGAATTGAAATTTTAAATTTCATATATATAATTGTTAATTTTAGAAACTAACCTCTAAAATTAATTTAAGAAATTTTTTAGAAACTTATTGCATCAATGAGTTCTAGCTAGGAAAATTCTTTAAAGAGACGCTACAAACAAATTGAAATTAGTTCCAAATAGATTTTCTAGTAACTCATGGTGGCATGTTGATATTAAAGTTAAATAAATAAGTGGATAAAACTTAATTATGAGTTTTACAACATTGATTTTTTAATACTTTAATATTAGAGTTATATAATTTTTATTTATTTATTTAAATACTTAATTTTTATAAACGATTATAATTATATAATCGGCATATTTAGCAATTTATAAATATTAAAGTTTACTATATTAAATATTATTTAAAAGCGTTAAATCATTTTTATTTTTAAAATTTTCAATTTTAAATATAGAAAATGTATATACAACACAAATAAAATTTTCAGCATAGATGAAACTATATTTTATTAAATTAATATATTAAAAAATGTAATCATAAAAATTTAAATTTCTTGATTTAAAGCATAAATTATATGTTTTAAAATTATAAATTTTATTTTCACATTGAAATAAAATTTTATTTTAATTGTAAAATAAAATTTTAATTAAGTGAAGTTAAATACAAGTAGAATTAAGAAAACTCTTAAATTAATTTAAATAATAAAAAATAACATAATTTTAAACCCAATTCCACTTATTATAGACTTGTTCGACCAAGCTGAATTTCTCACAATAATAGTATTTAATCATTGAATTTTTATTTTTTAACTTTATCAAATTGAAAAAAATATATATATAATATGGGGAGATTTTCAATTACAGTCTTATACAGTAGAGATTAAATTATTGAATTTTAAAAATAAATGGAGATATGTATTAACTTTGATATATCTCATGAAGATAAAAGTAATTTTTTTAAATAATTAAAATAAATACTAAGACGTTAATAATCTAAATTAAATTTCTCAAACTAAAGTACATGGAAATGTAAATTTTTTGGAACTTTACAATACCCTTTTGCAATTTCTAATTGAATGGTATATGCTTCAATTTTATTAGAAATAAAATTAATTTTGCAACAATTATTTATAATGATATTAATTTTACTCAAAGGATGAAGGAACAATGTCTCTTTACAATTTAAATTATTTATTTAATTTAATTTAATATTTTTCTTAAAGCAACTTATTCAAATGATACATTCGATTCTATCTTTAATTGATTTCTTAGATAATAATTATATATCTACTTTCTTCAATGCTTTATTAAAGCCTTAGCTTCAATTATTGTGCATTTGCTTTACTTTAAGAACCCATTAAGGTAAAGCTCTCACTAAAGTAAACCTAAAATATTTTAGGTTGAATTCCTCTAATTCCCTATATAATAACTGCTGGAAAGCTATTGTTAGTGTTAAATAACAGGGATAATGAATTATTAAAATTAAAATAAAGATAATAAAAAAAATAATAATTTTATTATTATGAGTTGTTTTTTCTCACTTTAAAATGTAAAAAAATATATGAAATTTGAAGTTTAAATTTTTATTTATTTATTTATTTTGAAATATTCACTTCTATGAAATAATACTTTCTATTATATAGCAAATCAGTTGCTCTTAACTTTAAATGATAATAATAACATGATATAAAGAATTAGATCCTTATCTGCCTATATCTTTTATAGTGAAAAGAAAGGGTAAGCCCTAAATAATTTATAAATTATTGATACCTGCTGAATTGCACTAACAAATTTTTTAATCTAACTTTTACTTTGTTCAGCACTGAATGTAGAATGATTTCCCATGGCATCTTCTAAGTTAACAATCAAGATTTTATTTTAATTATTTATTCACCATTATTGTTAGGGACACATAACCCTTGTCTTTTATGATGAACTTTTTTTTTTTAATACATAATTCCCTTATTGGAGAATAAATAATTGAGCACATAACCCCTTTGTCCTTTTTAATTAGTTTTATTTATACATCATTTGCAATAAATAATTATCGATATAAATTTTGTGTTACTAATTAGCCCTATGTCACTATTCAATTGCAATAACAAAGAAATTTATAAAGATTTTTATGATGATAACATAATTACTTACAATTATTGCTCATAAATTACTAAATCAAAAACAAGTATTGAATACATCATTATTTAGATAAATGCATTATTTAGCTCTCATATTATGAATTAATATAATATTTATAATATTAGTTTTTCTATTTTAAAAAATATATTAAAATATTCATGTTATTTTAAAAAATTTATTAATTGGTCCATCAATTAATTTTAATTATTAAATACTATAAAAATATTTAAAATGTCCTCCAAACAGAATGATTAATTAATAGATTTTTTATAAATATGAGGCACTAATTAATTAATTTTTCTAAATTATAAATATTAAATAATAAAATATTTAATATTTAAAATTACAAAAATTAAATAGTAAAACATTTGATGTCTAAAATTAATGGAATAACTAACTAATATATTGTTAAAAAGTTAAGACATTTTAACAAATTATAGATCACATTGATTTCTAATTACTCCGTTTCTGATATGACATCCAATTCTTGATGAAGCCGTCTTTGAGATTTTTTTGAATTCATTCTTGCAGGAACTGCAGACCAAAAAGGATTAGGAGGTATTGGTAGATTATCTCCGTCCCCTTCCAATATACGAACTACAACATTCATGGAGGGTCGATCTGCTGGGTTCCACTGAATGCATTGCAGTCCCACAATTGCAAGTTTCTTTGCAATTTTAGTATCTCCCTCTTCCTCAATCTCAAATCTGAGGTCTTCTCCTCTTTCCAAAAGATTATAAATCCATTTTGGGAAGTATATTTGCTCATCGTTTTCCTCAGTTACACGAGCAATTTTCCTTCCTCCAACCATTTCTAACACTACAATTCCAAAACTATAAACATCTGACTTGTAGGAGACATTTTGAAAGTTCCTTGAGAATAGTTCAGGTGCCATGTACCCAGCAGTACCTCTAGCTGTTTTGATGGACACAACAATTTGATCCTTGGAACAAAACTTGGACAGGCCAAAATCGGTGATTTTCGGGGCGAAATCATGGTCGAGTAAGATGTTATGGGGCTTAATATCAAAGTGGAGGATTCTCCGTTCACATCCTTGATGAAGATATTCAATCCCTTTAGCTATGCCAAGAACAATATCTTGCAGCCTTTTCCAGCCAAGGAGATGCCTCTTGGAGTCGGCAGAAGATATGAATTTTTGTAATGAATTTGGCAAATATTCATATACTAGAGCTCGTCTAAACCCATCAGCACAAAATCCAATCAAGCGGATCACATTGACATGGTGGATTTTGCCTATTGCTTCCACTTCATTGACAAACTCCTCTCCATTTCCTTCGGAGTTGTTGAGGACCTTAACAGCTACCAGAATTTCATTAGATAGCTTTCCTCTGAACACAGTTCCGTAAGCTCCTTGTCCCAATTCAACTTTGAACTTGTTCGTCATCCTCTTAATGTCGGCATAGGAATATCTAGTAGGCTTAAAAGCTTTGTAGTCCTCCAAAAATTTTTCAATCTTGGACTGATATTCTCTTTCTGTTCTATTGAACCTATACCTGCGGTAGAGTAGAATCGCTGCTACTACAAGAAAAATTGAACCCAGAACTGCACCTGTATGTATAAAACATCCCTAGATAACAACACCCATCTTCCACATAATCATAGAAATAAATACAAAATTCAAAATACAATATACGCAACCTGTTGTTATGAACTTTGTTGCTGACCCTGCAAAAAGAACAGAGCTTTTTCAGTTTTGGCACTACATGGATCCAAAGGTTGGATGAGTATTAAGAGATAGATGAACAGAAAACAACGTACCTTTAGCTGGTTTGATGATGCCGTAGCATTCAGTTTCAGATCCCTTCAATCTGCAGTACTTGCCTTTTTCTTCACAATAACTACATTCCGGATAGTACCAACTGAATTGAAGAACATTTTCCTGAGAATAGAGACTATATTCTGAAGCCACTGAAATGTTTTGTAGCTTGGAGCAAGACAGCAGCAGCACTAAGTCTTGAATAGAAGATTGCGAAGTAATGGCATAAACATAATGATGAAGACTACTTAGGCAAGTGATTGGCTGGAGCGAATGTCCTTTCTTTGAAGAACAATTAAATAAGGTAAAACTAAAAATGTAATCCATCAACCTGAAAGGATAAATATCAGAGAGATTGGAACTAAGAAGAAGCCGTTTTGGAAGACAAACTCTATCAAAATCACTTGCATAAATCACTTGAGACTTGTAATCAATTGTTTGCACCAAGAGCTTCCATGAATTTGGCAACTCCATAACTGTATGGTTCTTCTCCGAGCACCGCAGATCAAACCCAACTTCAGGATAGCTACAGTGGGGTGGTTGTCTCCCTTTGATTCGGAACGGAAATCGGACAGGTGGGCCTTGTATCCCACATGTCGATGTACTGCACTGATGATCAAGGCCTGCTCCATGCTGTGCTAGGAATAAAATGGACGGCAAGAGGAACAAGCATACCACCATTTCATTTGAATTACTCATCATTGCTTTCTAAATTCTTCTTCTCACTCTCTCTTTACAATATACACTACAAACCAACTTAGTGGAACCATCATGTATTGTTTATTTATTTTTTTTTTTTTTTTTTTTTTTAATAAAAAGCTGAAGTGCAAATGTTTATTTAAAA
The DNA here is from genome assembly GCF_001659605.2 of Manihot esculenta. Classification (NCBI taxonomy): domain Eukaryota; kingdom Viridiplantae; phylum Streptophyta; class Magnoliopsida; order Malpighiales; family Euphorbiaceae; genus Manihot; species Manihot esculenta. The sequence goes on along the minus strand of NC_035164.2, from coordinate 7,700,699 downwards.
AAAAAAAAACTTTTTTTCTTTTTCTTTACATTTATTGTAAATATTTGAGCCTTAATTATTAGAGAGTATGTACAGAGCGTAGTATACAATTTTTGAAATAAATAATCTTTTTTTTTTAAATGCCCACTACACCTTCTTGCTTGGTCCATGTATGGGAAGCCAATTGAGAACAGAAATATTTCTCTTTCTCTGAAGCAGGAAAACAAACACATGGTGTATCCATCTCTCTGCTCTCCCATGATCATAGAAAGTCTTATCTTTCTTTTCCTGCTTATCTCCCAAACAACCTGCAATTCTACAGAAATAAATGATCAGTGTGCAGCTTCTTCATGTGGAAATATCCATAACATTAGTTACCCTTTTCGATTACATACTGATCCAAAAAATTGCGGAGACCACAATTATGAGCTTGCTTGTGAAAATAATCTGACAGTGTTGAGTCTATTCGGAGGAAAATACTATGTTCAGGCCATCAACTACGATAACTTCACTATCCGACTGGTGGATGCCGGCGTCAATCAATATGATTGTTCCTCCATTCCTCGTTTTCCTTTTACTTTCGACAACTTAATTTTGGGAAATCATGGATACTTGGTTTCCGATTTAACGCGTATGATTTGTTTCATCAAGTGCCCAAGTCCAGTTCACTCTCCATCTTACTTGGACTATTCTGCTTGCATCAATGGAGGATCTGCCTTGAAGATGCATACTTATGCGATGATTATAGATGAATCGAATTGGATATCTGATTTGATGGATTTGTGCAGCTTGGAGATGATATCTTTGATTCCACATGAATTGGGCTTGGAAAACAAGAATAATATATCCTGCGTTGAAATTCACAGGCGACTTGCATTCGGGTTTCAGCTTTACTGGCACAGCAACAGCTCGGTAATCTTCCTGGACGTTGATAACCGCATCAGTGGTAAGTGGTTACTATTTAAAAAATCTAATATTTAGTCCCTATAATTTATTACTAATAATAATTTAGTCTATATATTTTGCACAACAAAATATCTTTTTAGAAAAATAATTTTTACATTTTTAAAATTTTCTAGCATTTGAGTATTCAAAAGAAATTTCTCTTTAAAAAAAAAATATTTCTGCATTTTAAAAGTTTTGTTAACAATTTTATACATAGACGTGTCAATATATTTTTTTAAAAAAATTAAAATTTAAAAAATAATTTTTAAAAAATATTTTTAAAATATAAATTATTTTTCCCAAATAAACAGTCTTATCTCACTTTTACTTCTCTCATATACTTATATCAATCAGTTTTACCATTAGTTTTTTTAAAAAAAATTAAATTACTATTTATCTTTAAATATTATATTTATGGATAGTTTTTTCCCAATTTTATAAGTAGCTATAATCTCATAATTTATATTCATTTATTTTTCATAGCCGATCACATAATTGGATTCATTGTAATTATTTTATTATTTTCTATTGACTCATAGTTTTGTATTGATTTTCATATAGGTATATGTACACTCTTCAATGAATTTATATATGGAATCAGTTTGATCATCGAAACAATCGAATGTAAGTTTTCTCCCCATTCATGTAATTGTAATTAAGTGGAGATTATATAATTTACCGCGTAAAGTTTACTTAAAAAATCAATTAACACTATGATTTTTTTCTGTTAACTTTTGATAATTGATTTTTATATTATTTAATCTTTAAATTTAATTCGTAAAATATCTCTCTTAAAAATTCAAGGCGTATGTAAGTCATGTAAGCATGTAATAAAAGCATATGTAAACTATTTAAGCGTATAAGAGTTGAATAGCTATATTTTATAAAATTTATGTATTAAATAATTATACTATTGTATTAAAAGTTAATAATAAAAAGATTAGGTTATTAACTAACTTTTTGTAAATGTAGAGACTAAATTATGTATTTAACTTAACTAATTAATTATTTATTTATTTTTAAGAATATAAACACTCATTAATTTTCTGTACATTTTCTGCAGCTGAGTACTCAACGATATTCACTGATATTGGTAAGAAACAAGAACTACTTTCTTTCAAAAATAGCTAAGTAACGCCTGCATTTCTTTGCCAACAAATTAAAGCAACTAAAGAATTTGTCTCTCTTCAATGCTTTCCAAAATTTCATGCAGGAATTTTTTGGTTTGTAAGAGCTTTACTAGGACTTCCATGTGTAATTGCTTTTCTTATATTCAAGTGGCGAAGGAAACATATGTCAGAATATAACACAATCGAAGAATTCCTACAGAGTCACAGTAACCTTATGCCGGTAAGATATTCCTACTCACAAATTAAGAAAATCACCGGAGGTTTGAAAGAAAAGTTAGGAGAAGGAGGCTTTGGTTCTGTATATAAAGGAAAGCTCCGTAGTGGCCAGTTTAGTGCAGTAAAGATATTGGATAAATCTAAAGCTAATGTACAAGATTTTATCAATGAAGTTGCTACTCTCGGGAAGATTCATCATGTTAATGTGGTTCAACTAATTGGTTTTTGTGCCGAGACATCAAAACAAGCTCTCGTATATGAATTCATGTCTAAAGGATCTCTTAGAAAATATATTGATCTTGAAGGATCCATTTCGATAAGTTGGGAAAAATTATTTGAGATATCTCTTGGAGTGGCTTATGGTATTGAATATCTACATCGAGGGTGTGATATGCAAATCCTTCATTTCGATATCAAACCTGACAACATTCTACTAGATGAAAATTTCATTCCAAAGATTTCTGATTTTGGGCTGGCAAAATTTTATCCAACCAAGGGGAGCATTGCATCTCTTACCGTCAAAGGGGGAACAGAAGGATATATGGCTCCAGAATTATTCTACAAGAATATGGGGGGTGTTTCATATAAAGCAGATGTGTATAGCTTTGGACAATTGGTGTTACAAATAGCAGACAGAGGAAAGAAAGAAAATAATAAAGTTATTGAAAGTTTAAGTGAAGTTTATAGTCCATATCGGCTTCATGACCAACTGTCTAGTGGAAATTTACCAATAGAAGACATAACAGAGGAAGAAAAAATAAAAGCAAGGAAAATGATTATAACAGGATTATGGTGCGTACAGTTTCAACCTTCTGATCGTCCTGCTATGAATAAAGTCATAGAGATGCTTGAAGGAGATTTAGAAAGCCTACAAGTACCTCCCAGACCTACTTTATTTCCTCTAGATTCTGTAAATACAAATTGGCGAGAATTATTATTAATGACAGATGATTTTACAGAATCGAGTAGATCGATTAAAAATCTAGATCAAGGGACACAATAGGGAAATATTATGCTTAGTTTTACATGGAAAAGCTAAGATACCACTCTTTGAAAGAGTAGACTTCCATTTTAAAAGGTGGAACACAAATGTTCTTCCTATTGTATCCTTTTAAGTTGCTATAAATACTAAAGTTAATTAATGACTTGATGATATTTTGTAATTGTCTTGCATAATGATAATACATTTGCATCACATTAATGGCTTTTTTCCTCAAAGATAAGAAATTTCATTAATCGAAGGCATTAAGCCCAAAGATTACATCCAAATAAGGTCTAAGGCCTACAAACCATAACAAAATAGGATTCTAGGGCCCATAAATAGAAGCCCAATATAAGAACAAATCCTAGAACTCTAACCTATAATACATGACCCATCCAACCTGGTTGGAAGCAAAGCACCGCCGCCTATAATTGTTGGAGAAGCTCATCATTGTTGGATTGAAACAAGATTGATGAGTAGCTCCCAAATCATAGTCCAAAAAAGACATGCAAACATATTGAGATACCAGGAAAACAACCCAAAAGCCAAACAAGAAAGAAGATAGAAAAATTCAACTCCACGGCAAGGAAATAAGCCTTCATCGAAACGATTGCAAGGGTATGAAGGCAAGTATAAAAAGAGAGGGGACACATCAGTCGAACCACCATGCACTGCATGGATTTACGAGTAGAGTTCTCTAGATCTGTTCAAAACACAAACAACAAGAAAAATAGAAAAGTAGAAAATGATCGAGTGGAGAGAAGTTTTTCTCCACCTGAAGGGATAGATAGAAACCTCCTACTAAGATAAAGAATCGACAAAAGCTCTCGAAAAAGACGAGGCTAAACCTCAGGAAACTCAAAACTCTCTCTTTAAAGGGAACTGCTTATTTCCATTAAGGGTTAAAACCACCGATTCACATTAATGACTTGATGATAGATTGAGAGGAGCTATGTATATAAAGCAGTTGTTTTCATTTATAATAAGAATTGCACGTTTACATGTGAAAAATAGCATTACTACAAAAGAGAGAGAACTGTATGAAATTCAATAATGACAGTTGAATCAACAGCTACATCCACGTTTTTCTTCATAAGAATATGAATTTTATTAATCATTCAGGAAAAACTTAATAGGTCATATACCACTAACCCAACTTTCAAAATTAACGATTAGAATCTAGATATTTGCATGCGAACCTAGATATTTGCATACTAAGTGAAAAATTTAGAGAATCTCAAACAACACCGTCTCCAACGCTACATCAAATTTTATTTTAGCGTTGGAGATGGTCTCCAACACAACACCAAAATCCAGCGGGATTTTGGTGTTATGCTACAGTGTCATGCTATATTTAGTGTGACACGGTAGCAGCGCTATTTAATTTTTTTTTTTATTTTTTTATTAATTTACAATATAGTCCAAAATTTTATAATCTTTTTCATAAAAATTCTTCCTTACTATTTGAATATTTAAAACTTTTTAAATAGGTCCTTATTTTTTCACTCTCGTAATATATTATATTTTTATTTTTTATAATTATAAAAATTTAATTTAAATTAATATATTCTCAATTATAAATAGTATTTATAATAAATTAATTTATTTATAATATATTATATAGAATAAGTTGAGTGACACATATATTATAATTGAACAATATATATTAATTGAAAATACAATCAGCAACAACACACTAAATATTTAATATTCTGGTAGGTCGGACTCGAATCCAATAATATCATTGAGATATTGACCATACACATTAGAGGCGGATGACAGTGGTGGTTGTTAATATTGAGCTCTTTTCTCTGATATTCAAATTTTTTCTTAGCGAAACATTTCATGAGCAATTGAATCAAAAATAAAATTTAAATCGAGCAGTAAAATTTTATTTTCTTCTTTAAATTCCTTTAAGTTCAAAGCTCTGCTTTTCATTAGCCTTCCCTTCTCCCTTTCTGCAGTTTCATTCGCCAACTATATCACAATCTTTTTATTATCAGCATGTAAGTATTTCAGAGCGGATGAAAAAGATTTATCAAGTTTTTTCTTCAATTTTGCTTTTTTGACATCAAAAGGTCGACTCGATGATGTATAATCTCCTGCAATATTTTCATTTAAATAAATTGAAAATGATGATAAGTTTGAAGATGATACCATAGGTGAGTCAAGAGTAAGATTGTCCGACTCTCATGACACATAAGAAGAGCTTTGATTTGGAACTATTTTTTTTAGAGCTACTATCTTTGAACTTCTCAGCATCCTTCATCATGCTCCAAACATGGTCAAATTTGAATCTCTTTTTGTTGCTTGGATCTTACATGAGTAAAGTTTTCGCTTGATTGAGCTGCATAATTCGGAAAATGTTAAGAAAAATTCTAAGATTTATATACAAAGTAATAACTAAATAAATACTCACCAGATCTTGCTTTGAAGCACCACTTCGGAAAATGTTAAGAAAAATTCTAAGATTTATATACAAAGTAATAACTAAATAAATACTCACCAGATCTTGCTTTGAAGCACCACTAGCATGTAAGTTTTCAACTTGTCGATGACAACCATTTAATTTTCTTATAGCTTTCTCAATAACTTGCATTTGACATTGTAAAGATCGTGGGTTGCAAAACTCCCGAAACTCATTTTTTGCAACTTCATATGCTTTTGCCACCCGACCCCTAAAATGTTGACTAGATTGTTGTTTACCTATAACTAGATCTTGTGAAACATATAGATAAATTCTGCATAATAGCATATCTTCATTGGTAGAATATCCTGCAGATCTTGGAGTCATAGTTTACAAAGTGATTAAATATTGAAGGGTATGGCCATTTTATGGTAAGTTGTAGATGTTAGCATTCCAGTATATATAAATCAGATAGAATCTTAAACAATAATTAAACCAACAGTATCCTAACAGATTTCATATTAAAATCGACCGTTGGATGGATTTTATCTCAATCTCCACCTTCGGATGTTATGCATCCCTATCTCCACATTTTTCAATAAAGTCAGATGGAATCTTAAACAATAATTAAACCGATAGTATTCTAATGGATTTCATCTCAATCTCCGCCTTCGGATAGTATACATCCCTGTCCCCACATTTTTTAATAAAGTCAAATGGAATTTTAAATAATAATTAAACCAACAGTATCCTGATAGATTTCATCTTAAAATCGACCGTTGGATAAATTTCATCTCAATCTCCACCTTCGGATAGTATGCATCGCTATCCCCACATTTTTTAATAAAGTCAGATGGAATCTTAAACAATAATTAAATCGACAGTATTCTGATAGATTTCATCTTAAAATTGACCGTTGAATGGATTTGATCTCAATCTCCACCTTCGAATACTACGCATCCCTATCCCCACATTTTTCAATAAAGTTAGATATAATTTTAAACAATAATTAAACCAACAGTATCCTGATAGATTTTATCTTAAAATCGACCGTTGGATGGATTTTATCTCAATCTCCACCTTTGGATAGTATGCATCCCTATCCCTACATTTTTCTATTAAATATTGTATTCTTCTAAGATATAAACATAACTTATATTTTCTAGTAACTCATTTTCTAGTTCCTCTTAAATTTGAATCAAAAAAATTCTACAGATCATTACTTAAAATGGATTTCTATGTTGGAGATACATCAAATAATGATGCTGAAAATTCATCATCTTCTTCAGATATTGATGATTTTATTTCAAATGATAATGAGTTTGAAGTGGAAACACAAGCAGTTAATCAACAATTTCTTAGAAATAAGATGGTTTTGCAGCAAATACAAGATCAACACCGAGTTTCTAGAGGTGGCTCTGCTCCAAGTCTTCTAGTAATCAATTGAGATTGTGAAGCGGCTGATCGTAATTTATTTCTAGATTATTTTTCAAATAATCCACGCTTCAATGATGTAATATTTCGTCGACGATATAGAATGTCTCGAAATTTGTTCCTTCGCATTGTCGATGCAATAAAAGTGCATGATACTTACTTTGAACAACAAAGAGATGCAGTAGGTAAAATTGGATTATCTACTCTTCAAAAAATCACAGATGTATTTCGAATGTTAGTGTATGGTTTGCCAGCAGATGCTACCGATAAATATGTGAAAATTGGGGAGTCCACTGCAATTGAAAGTATAAAGAGATTTTGTCGAGTTACCGTTCAGGTATTTGGTGAGCAATATCTGAGATCACCAACTGCTGAGGATGTTGCAAGACTTCTTTATATTGGTGAGCAACTTGGCTTTCCAGTAATGTTAGGTAGTCTCGATTGCATCCATTGAAAATGGAAAATTTGTATTACTGTATGGGCTGGCCAATATACAGGTCATAGTGGATTGCTAACAACCATTTTAGAAGTTGTAGCTGATTATGACTTTTGGATATGACATGCATATTTTCGAATGTCTGGCTCAAATAACGATATTAATATTTTGGAGTCATCACATTTATTTTTCGACCTTACTAAAGGTATTGCTCCTCCCGCTTATTATGTTATTCAAGGAAAAGAATATAATAGGAGTTATTATTTAGTTGATGGTATATATCAAAAATAGTCAATTATTGTGCAACTGCAAACTATTCGTGAACCACAAAATAGGAAGAAGAGGTATTTTGCAATGAAACAAGAATCATGTCAAAAAGATGTTGAACGTGCTTTCGGAGTGTTGCAATCACATTTTACAATAGTTGCAGGGCCATCATGTTTTTAGAAAAAAGAAGTATTGTATGATATATTAACTACATGTATTATCATGCATAATATGATAATCGAGGATGAACATGACCTTAGTACATCTATTGAAGACGGTAGAGAATTTTCAGCTCCAACTGTTGAAATGGTTGTCGATAAAACTATCCGATTTGAATAATTTTTTGCTCGACATAAAAAAATTAAGGATAAAGATGCTCATTTTACACTTCATAATGCATTAATTGAGCATTTGTGGGAGCAATATATGAATTCAAATGATCATCTAAATTAGTTTATATTTTTTATTGATAATATAATATGTATGAGTCTATTTTATTTTAAATTTTGCTAATTAATATTTAATTAATGTAGATTTATAATTAATGTTTAATTAATGTATTTTTTTTTATGAAATGGGGGACTGGAGATTGGGGGAGTAGAATCTGAGATCTCTCAGATTTATTCATATACATTTTACCACAAGATTAAATCTGTGAATGCAATTAATGTATTTTTATAATTAATATTTAATTAATACTTTTTAATAATTAATATATTTTTATTTACCTCTAATATGATTGAATATTTGAATATTGATTGAAAATATAAAATATATAAATATATGGGGTGAATATATAAAATGATATGAAATTTTTAAGCGAAGTAGATAAATAAAGTTAAAGTAAAAGAAATAATATAATATTAAGAGAAGCGAAGAATATAAATAAAATATTTTTTTATATTAAAAATTATATATAATGTTGAAAATAATATTATACTATTTTAATATTTTGCATTAAAATAATATAAGAAAATGGTATTTAGCGTTAGAAATAGTCTAAAAGATAAGATCTGAACGAGGAGAACAATAAAAATTAATATTATTGTTTTTGTTACTATATACTAAAATAATAAAACTACTCCTCTATTTCTGTCTTTTATTAATTTCATTTTTTCTATATTTATAGGTTAGTTAATAAAAAAAATTTAATTTTTATATTATTTTATATTTTAATATAAATATTTAAATTTTAATTAAATTGGTCCGACATTCATACGTAGGTATAATTTGGAGATAATTTTTTATCTACTTTAAATTATTTTAATGAAATCATTCAATTTTAATTTTATTTAAAAAAATTACCCTAACCTAGTGTAGCAGGTTTCCAAGTTATGAATCCTTTATTCATTTTATTTCTTCCGCACCTATTATATTTAATTAATTGATAAAATTATTTATTAATAAAATATTTATTTTTAATAATTTTTTATTATTAAATTCTACTATTAAATTATGTTATATACTTGCTATTTAATATGATTATTTAAATTTTAATTTAGAAATAAAAGAAAAAATTTTCAATATATAAAATAAGAGTTTAAAAAATTTATGTTGAATATAATGGTTTATTAAGATTTTTTAGTAAGATAATAGTAAAATATAAAAATCTAAATATAAAAATTAATTAATTTTAAAAATAAATTATTAAATATTTGATAGAAATAAAATTAATGAAAATTTTCATTATTGATTGTTGAATATTATAAATAATGCTAAGTAGTTATTTAATTGCACAGGTAATTAGATATAAATAAATATTATTTATTTTAAAAGAATAATGATTTTTAATTAATTTTTAGATAATTACATTTTCAACATAAATTATTAAATATTTTATACAGTATTCGGTTCAAATTAAAAAAATCGATCCAACTGAATTAATTTAAAATTTTAGTTTAATTTTTTATTTATTTCAGTTCGGTTCGATTTTTAATTTTTAAATTTTCAGTTATTTCAATTCGGTTCGATTTTAATAAAAAAACTAAAAAAATCAAACCGAATCTATTAGTGATAATATAATATTATTTTAAATAATATAGAGATTAGATCATATTAAAATTAAAATATTTCAATTAAATTTTAAAATACTAAAAATAAAGTGTAAAAATAAAAAATTTATTAAAAATTTAAACTGATCAAATCAAATTGAATTGAACCGAATCAGATCAATTCGGTTCGATTTAGTTTCTGAACAAAATCAATTCGGTTTGATTTTTATAAATACCAAAATTTTAATTTTCAATTTCTTCAATTCGGTTCAATTTTAAATCAAACCGACTGAGTGCTCACTCCTAATTTTAAATATAGACATTATTAAACAACTTTATTATACATTATAAAAAAATATTTCATATCTTTATATTTGAAATATTTAAATCTTTTATTTACAGAAACTTTTATTAATTATAGAAGAATAAATTAAAACCTTAAAAGTTAGTTTTCCTTTAAGTTCAATTTGACAAAATTAATTTAATAAACACTAAAATAATAATAGTAAAATGGGTAAAATAAAATATAACTAATAAATAAAATAGTATTAAATTTATTAAATTAAGATTTCATTTTAGACAAAATAATCAATTTTATTAATAATTAAATTTTAATTTCTCTAAACATGAATTATGAAAGGAATGGAAAAATGAAGAAACGCAGAAAAAAAATACAGAAAATGAATTTTTTTTTTTTTTTTGCATATTGTAACCTAGGAATATGTTAGAATAGGTTAAATTCACTTCTTTTGAAATAAAATTAAAGTGAAAATAATTTTATTGAAATAAATTAAAGTTTAGTGATAGAAATGAAATGAATTTTAAAATTTAGTGTATGTGAATAAAATTATTAATAATTTTAAATAATTTTAAAAAATTAAAACATGAGAATTAAGATATTATATCAAATGTAATATTTTATTATTTTTTAGTCTAATTTTAATCACTTTAAATTCTTTAATTATTTTCATTTTCATTAAAATAATTGTCAAAAAAGTTTTATTTATTCTATTCTGCCATATTAATTTACCTATTTTATTAAATATTTTTGCTAAAAATAATTCTTTTTTTCCAATATGATATATCTTGATTTTTATTTTTTTTTTATTTTTGAATCAGATGAATTTTATTTTTTAATCAACTATTAGCTGAATTTTAAAAATAGAAGAAATATTTTTATAATATCTACTTATAATGATAATATTACATTCAAGCAACTTAATCAAATTATGCAAGAATTTCTTAAATACAAAAAATCTATCAACTTTCTTTCTTTAATGCTTGAGCAATTTTTCAAATTATGTATATTTAAAAAAATAATTTTAAAATGATGCAGGATCCGTTTGTTCGGCAGTATGACTGCCGAACACACTGGATCATTACAGTGCGGAACAACAGCAAGTTCGACACTATGAGTGTCGAACTTTGCTGTTTTGTGTCTCGGGCAGATAATCTGCCCGAGGAGAAGCAGGCCAACATTCTTCGGCACTCTAAGTGCCGAAGATGTGAAAGGCTGCAGGCTTCCACGAGCCTGCAGGCCATGCATGCATGCACCTGCATGGTGCATGCATGCAATTATATAAAAAAAAATTATTATTTATTTTTTTATATTATAATAATAAATAATTTTATTTTATATTTAAATTTTTGTTAAAATTTTTTAATATATATTAAAAATTAATAATTTTAAAATAAATAATTTATATTATAATAATAATAAATTATTTATTATTAATTTTATTAATGTTTAAGTTTTTGTAAATAATTTTATTAGAAAATATATAATTTAATATTTTTAAAATAAATAATAATTATGAAAATAAAATGAAATATTTTTCTTATTAATATAATAATTTAATTTTTAAAAACATTTCATCCATTCTATTTATTTATTATTTTAAAATTATTATTTATTTTTTTAGATTATAATTTTATTATAATTTATTATAATTTGTTGTAATAAAACTATAAAATTATGATCGAATGTTTAGCAGATCAAAGAATGAAACAGCCCTTTCTGCTTATTATTTATTTTTTTAGATTATAATTTTATTATAATTTATTATAATTTGTTGTAATAAAAATTAAATAATAAATTTAAAATAATAAATAAATAGAACGGATAAAATATTTTTAAAAATTAAATTATTATATTAATAAAAAAATACTTCATTTTATTTTCATAGTTATTATTTATTTTAAAAATATTAAATTGTATATTTTCTAACAAAATTATTTACAAAAACTTAAACATCAATAAAATTAATAATAAATAATTTATTATTATTATAATATAAATTATTTATTTTAAAATTATTAATTTTTAATATATATTAAAAAATTTTAACAAAAATTTAAATATAAAGTAAAATTATTTATTATTATAATATAAAAAAATAAATAATAATTTTTTTTTATATAATTGCATGCATGCACCATGCAGGTGCATGCAGCTTTCACATATTCGGCACTTAGAGTGCCGAAGAATGTTGGCCTGCTTCTCTTCGGGCAGATAATTTGCCCGCGGCACAAATCAGCAAAGTTCGACACTCATAGTGTCGAACTTGCTGCTGTTCGACACTTTGAGTGTCGAACCAGCGTGTTCGACAGTATGACTGCCGAACAAGCTGGGTTGACACACAGGATCCGAAAATATTTTCGGATCCTACATCATTTTAAAATTATTTTTTTAAACATACATGATTTGAAAAATTGCTCTGCACCATGCAGGTGCATGCAGCTTTCACATCTTCGGCACTTAGAGTGCCGAAGAATGTTGGCCTGCTTCTCTTCGGGCAGATAATTTACCCGCGGCACAAATCAGCAAAGTTCGACACTCATAGTGTCGAACTTGCTGCTGTTCGACACTTTGAGTGTCGAACCAGCGTGTTCGACAGTATGACTGCCGAACAAGCTGGGTTGACACACATGATCCGAAAATATTTTCGGATCCTGCATCATTTTAAAATTATTTTTTTAAACATACATGATTTGAAAAATTGCTCTTAATGCTTTATTAAATCCTTAGCTTCAATTATATTTTTTTATATTTTTTATATTTTTTTCAACCACTAATTATATTTTTTTAATATTTATATCCTTTTATTTTTCTTTTATAAATTTATAAATCTAAATTTTAATATATAAATCCTTTCTATTGTCACATTTTATGATTTTTTATACTGTCTCATCGATCTGTTGCATTTGTAAATAATACTGCTAATTGTTGTGGTGTACTAAAAAATAAAACCAGTTTGTTAGTTTAAAAATAATTGATATTTTCTATTATTGATCTATTAAAAAAATATTGATTTATGTAAATTGTAATTTAGGGTAATCTTTAGTAATATTTATTCATATATTTTATTATTATTTTACATTTAACAGCTAATCTAATATTTATTTTATATCAAATACTCAGCTTTAATCGTTATATAAATAACTAATCACTAATAGTTATTATCTAACAGTTAACTGTTTATGAAATAATTAACATCTATTAAAACAACTAACACCTACTGCTTAACATTCAATCGATTCGATTCAAAATCGAACTGAACAAAACAAAAATAAAAATTTTAATATTTTTACTTCAATTCAAAATCGAACCGAACAAAATAAAAATAAAAATTTTAATATTTATAAAAATCAAACCGAATTAATTTTGATCAGAATTAAATCAAACTAAATCAGTATGATCTTATTCAATTTAGTTCGATTTCAATTTTTAATAATTTTTTTTATTTTTTATACTTTATTTTTAATATCTTAAATTTAATTGAAATATTTTAATTTTAATATGATTTAATCTCTATGTTATTAAAAATAATATACTATTATTACTAATAAGTTCGGTTCAATTTTTTAATTTTTTTAATTAAAATCAAATTAAAATAATTGAAATTTTTGAAATTAAAAATCAAACCGAAATGAATAAAAAACTAAATTAAAATTTTAAATTAATTTAATTCAATCGATTTTTTTAATTTAAACCGTATACTACTGACCCTACAATGGATATAACCAAAAATCTTTATATATATATATTTGTTAATAAATTTTATTTTAAATTAAAATTAAAAAAGAAAAAATAAATTATTTTACTAAAAAATATTTTTTATAGAAAATATTTTTCAACAAATTATTTTTTAAAAATAAATGAAACTTAAGTCTCAAATCATATTTTTTATTCTCCTTCCTTCAAAAATTACCAATGATATTATAACTAATTTTTTAAGAACATGTAATTTGAAATATATTTAAAATGAGAACAAATACTAAAAAATAGACTACCATTTAGTATCAGCAGGATGTGCCTAGGGTTTTTTTATATATAATTACATATGTTAATTATTCTTTTCATATTAAATTGATTCGCTAAAAAATAAAATATTTTCGATATTCACTCATAAAAATTGAATTTAAATAAAAAAAATTCAAACCATTCCAAAACTCGTTAGTAATAAAAATTAATTTTAATTACTTATTCACCAATATTTTTTTATAAAGAAAATAATAGCTAATGTTATTCACCAATATTGTTAGGGACACATAACCCCTTTGTCCTTTTATAAATAATTTTATTTATACATAATTTCCTCAGTGGAGAATACTAATGACATACTTACACCCAATAAATAATTATATAACAAATGCAACTTTTAAGGGAAAATTATTTATTATTTTATTTTAATAATATAATTTATTATATAATAATTATATTACATAATTTTACTAATGATAAAATTTTTAATTAAATGTAATTTTATTTTAATTGTTAGTATATGTATAAATAAAAATTTAATAGATTTTTCTTAATTATTTTTTCAATTAATTGACATATACTAATTAAATAAAAAAAAGAAAGTGACATGATTGAATTTCATATTTTGATTTTTTTAAAAGTTAATTTAAATTACTGTTTTGTTGCTGAAATTGATAGAGGGAGAGGATAACCAAAGCACCAAAGCTAAAGGATAGGAAAAAAGAGGTGAACTAGGAAGCTACAAGTTTATATAGTTTGTGCTCATTTAAAAGAAACAAGTCACTATTAAACATATGTTAAGATAAGAGGACAGTACAAAAAAGTGTTTTTTGAGTTTATCGATTTTTCATTTTAAGATATGTGATTTAATTTGTGTCAAAATAATATCCGTGATATCTGCGTCGTTAGTAAATAGTCGCAATTTTTAGATGCCGTAAAAAATATTGATATAAAAATTATATATTTTGAATAAAACCACAAGATATCTTTTTATACTTTTCCTTTTTAATTAATAACTATATTTTATTTATCACGTCAGCAATTCTTGACCGCGTTAGAAAATTAATGCTTTTTGCTAACGGTATTATACTACAAGTACTATTTTGACACAAATTGAACTATATACCACGAACGAAAATGAGTGAAATCATATGATATTTTTTTTATACTTTTCCCTTGAGTTAATGATAGTGCTACTTTGATACTCTGCGACCAATTTTAGTAAATATGACATAACTTGAGCTAGAATTATCTAAATTGTAATACCCAGCTAGAACCCGTCATCAGAATTCCAACTTTCCGGCGGAATCTCCGTTAGAATCCGGAAATCTCGAATGTCGAAACCTCCTAAAAGGGTAAAATAAGGTTTTCATAAAATGTTTTTACATGTTTTATGGTTTTAATGAAGAAAGAAAATTGAGTTTTGAAAGAAAAAGTCATGGAGGAAAAACCCAGGTTCGGCCGCCGAACAAGGGGCTGTTCCGGGAGCACTTTAGGCCTCCGAAGGTGTTCTTGTCAGCCACCTATAAAAGGCCCTCTGTCTGAAAATGGGTGAGTTTTCCTCTCCATTTTCAGGCATAGGTGAGTTTTTGCCCTTCCATGGTTGTTTTGGTTGATTTTATGTTTTTCTCCAAGATCTTTATGAGTTTTAACTTGTTTTTTAAGATTTCAAGCCAATATCGAAGTTTTAGAGCTTGGAGACTTCCGGAGACCCTTTTCTCCTCATCTCCGAGTTTGGATCACATCTTCTCTCGATCTTCAAGAGGTAAGTGTAGATCCTCATCTTTTATGATATTTTAATGAAGTTTTTAAGAGTTTTAATGTGTAAAATGGGTAGATCTATGTTTTAGGGTTTATGTTAGATTTATGTTAAATGTGATGTTATTGTAATACCCGGCTAGACTCCGGTATCGGAATTCCTACCGTCCGGTGGAATTTCGGATGTCGGGAACTTCTAGAAGGGTAAAGACATGTTTTACAAAATGTTTTCATGAATTTTAATGTTTTAAAGTATGAAACTAAATGAGTTTTTGCATGAAAATAGCATTGGAGGAAAACCCAGGTTCGGCCGCCGAAAGTCAAGTTCGGCCGCCGAACATGTATGCGTTTTGGAGGCACGTTAGGCCCCCGAAAGCATGAGTGAGGGCAGTCCAGGTTCGGCCGCCGAAAGTCAAGTTCGGCCGCCGAACATTACATGGATGCGGAGGCACATTTGGCCCCCGAACGTGGCCTGGCCAGCCACCTATAAAAGGGGCACTTAGCCGAAATGGGTGAGCTTTCTCCCATTTTCGGCCACAGCTAGCTTCCGACCTCCCTCTTCCAAATCTAGTGTTTTTCCTCCAAATCCCTACCATTCTTCTTGAGTTTTAAGCTTGCATTGAAGGTTTTGAACATTTAAACCAAGTTTTGGAGCTTTGGGAACTCAGGAGCTCATTTTCGTGGATCTCCAAGTTTAGGTCGTCTCTCTCTCGATCTTCAAGAGGTAAGAGCCGATCTTAAGCTCCTCATGTGTTTTAAAGAAGTTTTAAGAAGTTTTATGGGGTAGAAATGCATGTTTAAGTTAGTGGAGCTATGTTAGGTTTTATGTGATTTATGAACAATGTGGCATGTTTGAGTATGCTTGAAGTGTTGTAGTTGGGGTATTTGATGTTTTGAGGCCCCTAGGAGCTTGTATGCTTGATTTGGGTGAGATATATGCATGATTGGTGAGTTTGGAGGCGAAAATGCACAAAGGAGCCAAGTTTCTGCCCTTTGGCAGAAACCAGGTTTGGCAGCCGAAGGCACTTTCGGCCGCCGAACATGGCTGGGGAGGCAGGCCTTTCGGCTGCCGAAGTTGCCCCCGAAGAGAGACTTTCGTCTCTGTCTGGGACTTTCGGCCGCCGAAGGTGCCGCCGAACCTACCTGAGTTTCGTCTCTGTCCAGGACTTTCGGCCGCCGAAGGTGCCGCCGAAAGTGCCCTGTTCAGCCACTTCATGCATATCTCTATGTGATATTTTCAGGATGTTTTAGGGGGTTTTTGGGGAATATGTTAGAGTTATGTTTATGTATGTTTGGTCCCTCATTGGAGTCCACCTGTGTAGGTTCGGACCCGAGGAACCAAGGACCCCAGCAGTGAGCCAGCTGCTACAGAGTTTGTCAGAGTCAGCCAGAGGTGAGTGGAACTAAACTTAACCTTTTAAATTAAGAAATGAAATGCTTTTATCATGCTTCATGCATCATGATCATATTATAGGTTGTTTGCATTAGAATTCACGACTATGCCGCATTGTATTGTTGTGATAGATGATAGTGGATGGACATTAGGATGATTCATTAGCCTTCTATATACGAAGTCCTGTGGTGCCCATAATAGGGCCGGGCAATAACTCCGAGTACGAAGTCCTGTGGTGCCCATAATAGGGCCGGGCAATACGAAGTCCTGTGGTGCCCATAATAGGGCCGGGCATGGAGTTGAGGGATTTTTGAATCAGTCCATCCGTGGTGTGATTTATTTGTGCAGTGACGCATTTCATGATAGCATGTTTTAAACATTCTTTTTACAGTTCTACTCACTGGGCATCTAGCTCACCCCTCTCCCCTAACCCCCAGGTTTGCAGGTACGGGATAGATAGAGAAGACAAGACGAGAAAAAGTCATATGTATGTAATAGTTAGTTTGTGGACATGACAATTGTATTATGATGAAATGTAAAAATATTCAGGATGTTATGTAATGAGGTTATTGAGGATAGAGTTGTGCTTGACCATAATATATTGTTAATCCCTTTTGTATATACATGATCTTATGTTATGATGTTTATGTAAACTAACTCAACACAGGTTGTTTTGCCTTTAAGGCTTGATGAGATCCCACAGAGGGACTATGTTATGTATATGATCAGAGTATGCACAGGTTGAGTTAGTTGATGACAGTATGTATGAAGAAAAGTTTTAATTTTTATGCATGTTGTTGATCATGTATGGGATTATACAGGGTTACAGGTTATATGTCAGGCTTGCTACGGGTCCCGGCGGCCTTAAGTCGACCCGGATCCTAGCGCCGGTAGCGGTCCGATTTTCCGGGGCGTTACAGTTATGTTGATGTTTGTTGGGGGTTTAGGTTAGTTTTTACCCCCCCTTATGCTTGTGGGAGTGTGTATGCATGCTTTTAGTTGTTGGGTGTGAGGATTTGAGAGTTTTGGGGTTGGAAATGCTTGTGGCAGATTCAAACCTGCTGTTCGGAGGGAACCAGGTTCGGCCGTCGAAACAATGTTCGGCCGCCGAACCTGCCCCTGAAAGTGCCTGACTTTCGGATCTTCCGAAAGTGCCTGACTTTCGGATCTGGAAGGGACCTTCGGCCGCCGAACCTGCCGCTGAAAGTCCTCTGTCCAGCCCTTCCTTGGGTGTTTTATATGATTGTTTTAGGATGTTTTAAGGGGTTTTTGAGAAGATGTTTAGAGTCTTGTTAGAGCTTGTGTGGTCCCTCATCTAAGTCCACCTGTGTAGGATCGGACCAGAGAGACCCTAGAGGCCGGCAGTGAGTTAGCTGCTTCAGAGTTAGTCAAGCGTCAGCCAGAGGTGAATAGAACTAACTAATCAAATGTTTTAAGCATGCTCATGCATCATGGATACCATGTATATGTATTAGGCTATTTGCACTGGATTTCACGAATATGCTGCATTGCATAATTTGATGTTGGTGTGGATGGACAACAGAACGACCCATTAGCCCTCTAGATGTAATGTTATGTAATGGAAGACTAGGGTTGCCCATTCTACGCCCTTGGTACACAGCTTATGTATGTAAAGTAATCCTGAGGAGCTCCATCGAGGGCCGGGCATAGAGTAGAGGGATTTTTGGGTCAGTCCATTCGTGATGTGAATTGTTTGTGCTGTGATGCATTTCATGAAAGCATATGATTATTAAATTATTTTTACTGTTCTACTCACTAGGCTCTTATAGCTTACCCCCTCTCCCTAACCCCCAAGTTGCAGGGTTTGAGATAGCACAGGAAGTCAGCAAGGGTGAGATTTTTGTTGTTGTTGTAATATAATAGTGTGGACATGTAATATTCTTATGGTTATTAGAATTGTGTTTTGCCCTATTGGTTGTTGAAATCCCTGTTAACATGATCTCTATGTAATATTTTTATTGATGAGATATGAGAACCAAGCTTGATATATGTGTTGTTGACCACACTAGGGCATTTGATGAGGGCTCTAACATGGGTTATATGTTTACAGTTTATAAGGATTGCACAGGTCAAGCTTGAAATATAAAATGTTTTAAAGTAAAGTTTTTGAAATGTTCGTCATGTATGGGATTTTACCAGGTTTATAGGATGTATGTTAGGCTTGCTACGGGTCCCGACGACCTTAAGTCGATCTGGATCCTAGCGCCGGTAGCGGTCCGATTTCCGGATTGTTACATAAATAACTTGAAATTTGACTCATACGGAACTTGAGAGATAAATCTAAATGTTTGTAAAAGGCTATTTTGCCAAATTGTGTCGTTAACCTTGAACACTAAGGCTAAATTTTATGGGGAAATACCATGAATTGGGGCTGTAAAAGGAACATGAAAACTAAAGTCAATTGAGATATATTTTGAACAATTTGTATAAATTAATTTATAACTAAAGTGCAAATATCCAAATGAACTTATCTTTGAACCATTAGAACTTTGAGATATAGAAATAAAAATTCATAAAAGAGATATTAATCTAATTTTATATGGGTTTTAGTGTGTACAAAGATCGAATAAAATAAAATTTCTGGATATGAGTCACGGGACAGGTTGTACAAAAATATTTATAATATGACTAACAATTATCCAAATAAAGAAATTCCAATGCCAAATGAAACTTAAGAATAGATCTAAAAATTTTAAGAATAATGATGCTAAAAAATTCAAGATAACATTCTAAAAGCAGGATACATTGCCAGAAAACCAAAATTGAGACTGAAATTTTTAATTGTGAACAGTTTGAGAATAATTAACTATAACCTGAGTTACAAAGCTCAGGATGTGATGATTTTTAATTCTTTAGGAAGCTGAGACATGAAGGAATATTCTTCATAAAATGACAAGAATTTATTTAACATTTAATTTATCTAAAAGTAGGTTGCAAAATGAGATAGTAACCTACCTTCGATATGACAATACAATATGCTTCTTCTACTTTCAAAAAAATATGTTATGATATGAAGATACGATAATATTTAAATTTTAAATTATTATTTTATGAGTTTGGATATAATTTAATAGATAATTTTATTAAGATTTACTGTTATATATTTCCTATAGAATAAAATAATAACACCATTATATTTTTTCTTCCTCTCCCCTCAAAAATCAACAATTGATATCAGTGCTATTTCATAAAGGCCTGTGAGAAATACAAGATGAGAAAAAATAGAGAAAAAAAAGAGAAGATGGAACATCAGAAAATGCCATATGAAGAAAAATCAAGTTAGAAAAAGGAAAGGTTCCTCCATACCACAATAAGCCTATGTCACAATAAACCAATACCCCAATAAACCCAAGATAGCTATGTCAGAAGATTAAGAACTCCTAAAAAAATACAACATCAATGTTAATATGAACGTTAATGCCCATGCCGACATACCAATATTGATGTTGACATATACCAATGTCGATGCGGATGTCGATATACCAATGTTGATATCAATACTTATTGTCAATATCAATGTCATATCCATACTAAGAACCTAAGCATGTTCATAAAATACAAATAAAAAGAAAAGTGCTCATGAAGAGACCGACAACGTTACAAAACTAGGATAATCTACGATAAAAAATACAAAGAGTGTTGAAATATACTTTTTCTACTTTGAAAAAATATATTATGATACAAAAATAGGATAAAATTTAAATTTTAAGTTATTATTTATGAGTTTAGATATAGTGCAGTAGATAATTTTATTAAAATTTTCTGTTATATTTTTCCTACATATGTATCATATTTCAATGAATACATTAACAAAATCATTATATATCTTTTTTCCTCTCCTCTCAAAAACTAACAAGTAACAATTTGATTTGCTATATTGACTATTTTATTCCTATAGTGAGAATCTATAAGTGTAATTTTTAAAATTGGTTTTAAAGAGAACAAACGTAATATTTGGTATGAACAAAAAGAATGCTCAATTTTTAAAATCAAATATGGATAAAGTATAAGTGTGTCTAATACACATGATTTATTTGCAATTTAATAAGAGAGTTATTATATAAATTATTCATCACTTTTAGTAGTAGGAGTTTAAAGTTAGTATAAGGTTTTAGTAGTAGGAGTCTAAAGTTAGCATAAGAGGGATGTCATATCATTTGTATTAGAGTACTGAGCTACAGTTTATATGAACTTGGACTATGATGAGATACCCCACAGATTGGCTCATAGGGCCACCACTACAGTTAGAGATGAGCATTCGATCGGTTTTGGGGTGAGCATTAGTCAGTTCAAAATCGAATCGAACTGAATAAACCAAAAATCAAAATTTTGGTATTTATAAAAATCGAATCAATTTTGATTAGAAATCAAATCGAATTGAACAGGTCTGATCAGTTCGATTCGATCGATTTGAATTTTTAATAAATTTTTTATTTTTACACTTTATTTTTAATATTTTAAAATTTAATTAGAATATTTTAACTTTAATATGATCTAATATCTCTATATTATTGAAAATAATATATTATTATCACTAATCGGTTCGATTTTTCGTCATGGGCCTAGGCTTTGGCACTCAATTGGGACCAAGTGGCACTTGACTTGAACACTGTCAAGGCAAGTCAGCCGATGCATCTACACGTTAATCTGCACAACGAAGCATGTTGGTCAGCCGAGAGGCTAGAATGCTATTAAAGCGAGCAAGATAAATACGTATCAAACAAATATCAACATCCAACAAGCATAATGGCATAAGCAACCAAAGTATCACATGTAGGCACATATATTTTGATAGAAGGGCTACTCATTTCATTTCAGGAGCAAAACAATCATTACACAATTCGACACAAAGATCCTCACACCACTTGCAGACAGGGGGGAAACGCCTACAAGGAGTGGAGGCACAGCAAAGGGACTCGATAGGCCTACAGTGACCAGCTGGGCCCAGTCCTCACTGGTGGCCAACTAGTCACTCCCCCCTAAAGAGTTTTAGGAACAAGTTGAGCTGTGGCAGGAGGAGACATCAATATGTCTGAGGTGATACCCCACTTAATAATTATATGAAAATGAATTACAAGAAATTG
Organism: Manihot esculenta; assembly: GCF_001659605.2. Classification (NCBI taxonomy): domain Eukaryota; kingdom Viridiplantae; phylum Streptophyta; class Magnoliopsida; order Malpighiales; family Euphorbiaceae; genus Manihot; species Manihot esculenta. The sequence goes on along the minus strand of NC_035164.2, from coordinate 7,678,392 downwards.
ACACGACTGTTTTGATACTACTATTTTATACTACTTTCTACCTATCTCGTTTTTAAGAAATCCCATGTTAGAAAAATTACATTTTAGTCCCTCAAGATTCTCGACCCTTAGCACCCTCCCCCACTTAAATGGTCGACGTCCTCGTCGACTGAGCTTGTAAGAACTCTTCAATCTTTTGCGAAAGTTGCTGGAGGTTCAACTCTTTCTCCCAACTAGTTTCTTCGATGCTTAGGCCTTTCCATTTGACAAGGTATTCTTTGTAAGGAGGACTTTGTGGTCTTCACAACTTGTTCCGCCAAGATTTCTTTAACGCCTTGATGCACTGGTGCTACTCGTGAAACGGCAGGTCTTGAGTGTTTGTTTGTGCTGTCGTTTGTCCTATTTTTAGGAATTTCCTTTTGAATTGAATCTTTGAGCTTGCCATGGTGAAAAATATATATTACTCATTAGAGAGAATAAATTGAAATATGTGTGAACAACTGAATATGGCTTATTTTAGCAATTGGTGTTGATTTGCCCAATTCATTGAGAAAGAAATTTAGCAAGCTCACATGAAATACTGGGTGAATCTTCATCCACTGTGGTGGTTCCACTTTATATACCACAGGCCCAACTATAGCAACGATTGGAATTGGCCCTTCATATTTGCGCACCAACCTTTGGTGTCGGTTGCGAAGGAATCGCAGTTGTTCTGGTAGTAGCTTGATCATCACTAAGTCTCCTACTGCAAACTCTTGAGACCTTCGATCAAAATCGAACCGAACCGAAATAACCCAAATTTTTAAAATTAAAAATTAATTAAATTGAAATGAATAAAAAATCAAATTAAATTTTCAAATTAATTTGTTTTGATCGATTTTTTCGATTTAAACCAAATATTGCTCACTTTTAACTACAGTTACAAATTAACCTTCAGGTCCTACAGCTATGTGACTTGGTGTTCTGCAACTATTCTCTTTTATGATTTGTCAGTCCTACTGAATTTATAAGAACTGAGTGGCTTGATTAAAAGAAATATTAAAAAATACGATAACGATATTGTAAACATTTATGAATATATGAATTTAGTTAATTAGAAAATCCTTACAATTCTAATTCTTTTTGTTATAAAATATGCTTTCATGTGTTTATCTTTATACCAAAAGTGAGCACTATAAGTTAGTAGCTTAACATGTGGGATTTCTTTTTCTCACATAGGTTGTTGATAGATGAGTAGTTGAAGAGGAACGAACCTACAATCAGTCAATCACAATCACTACATAATTCAATAGTTTTGAGTAGCCATAGGTGCTAATGGTGTTTGGCAGTAATTAGATTATTAATAATATTATTTTCTAATTTTTAATTATATATATGAATTATATGTTAGTAATATAACATATCCTTATATATTAATTACACAGGCATCTTTTAATCAAAATTATATAATTAATAATTATATATTAAATAATATAATATTTTCACTGTATATAATATATTTTAATATTAATACTATTATTTAAATGTTAATATTTTAAATTTTATTATTATTTTGATGTTATTTATTTCTATTGCTTAAAGTATTGAAACCATACCAAAATTTTATTTTAAATATGGTTTGTAAAAATCAAAAAATTGAAAGTTTAGTTTCGATTTTGATTCTTAGCGAGAACAGTTACAGAATGGAAATTGAACAACCCTCGTTTTGTTATATGAAAATTTTTCTTGAAGATAAAATTGGCTTTCAGTAAAAAGAATATCATTATTAACAGAGTTGGAAAAGAAGAAAATAGCCATATTCCAATTAAAGCATCTTCAAAATACGCAAACACAGTTGTAATTCAATGAAATACCTTCTCAATTCCATTAATGTCCACATCAAATGGTTTAATTTTAGACAATAGATCAACTTGTTTACGAGCCCTTCTCAATAGCAAGCGGCATAAAATCAGGTAGAGCCTGTAGATGATGACCTCTAGTAGATTGAGAGGGGCTATGTATATCCTGCCCAGATTCTGCTATTTCAAACTGACGGCTAGAGCTGGCATATTTGTAAAAAGCGCATGTTAGTGAAGCCAAAATATATAATGAAAAAAAAAAAAAAAACTCAAAACTTCTTTCTCTATCCTAGCTATGAATCCATTACCAAAATGTTTTTTTTGTCAAAAGCTAGTTACCGTTGTCGAAAGCTGGAAGTTCGATGGTAGATAGAAAGATATCGAGAAAAACAACCAGTTAAGTCAGATAAATCAGCACATTCAACCAACATTGGAACTTAAGTGTAGTTCACGTTAAAATGCCTCAAATACACTTGAAAATCAATACATGGTTCACTTACAGATTCCTTCTGAAAATTTCGCAGAGTAGACTGCTTAGAGTTTTGGAATTTGAAGCTGCTTCTTTCATTTACAAGAAGAATTGCACATTTACATGTGAAGAATAGAAGTACTACTCCAAAAGAGAGAACCATAAGAAATTCAATAATAACAACTGATCCAAGGGCTGCACCAGCATAATGGAAATTGATATGAGTTATAACTTAATATAGATGCACTTTGGCTAAAAAAAATAAAAAAATACAAGCAAGATATATACATATATATATATGATTGTTACTTACTGTGAACTGCCAATGAACTCATTGGCCTTTTTCGGATAAGATTCACAGTAGCCTTAACGTGCAATGGCATTGAGATATTGTCAGTACAATCAGCATAACAACCATAATTTCCCATATCATTTACTTTCAACGTCAAAACAGCACCATTTTCTCCACCCTATTCTCCAAAAAGATAAATAAGAAAAGAGAAATTAAGCCCATGTTAAAGCAGCCTTTTTCACAGTTTTAAACTGTATAAAGAAGCCAGGAATTCATACTTCTTCTAAAACTTCCTGCAAATGAGCATATACTCACATGATATGAGAGTTGTTGCATGACAAGGTTGCAATCATTAATTGTCCCCCGAAATCTGATTCCATGAGCTTTGACCATAAAATGTTTTGAAATAGTAACATATGTCTGAAGAGGTTGCCACTGATAGTTATTAATTAGCTTCAGTTCAGTTGTATCTATAAGTTCAGCTGGTAGGCTGGTTATTAGAAATCCATCATTAACTTCAACAGAAAATGCGACTATAAAGTGAGACTTTTTGCCTGAAACATATAAACAAACAGAAATAAATTCCCCAGAAGACATTTCAAATAAGTCTACCTCATTTCAAGAACTAAAATGTCACCATCTAAAAAAAAACAGTGGATTTTTACTCAATTTTCATCTAGCTAATTCGATTTCATTATAAATGAAAATTCATCATTATCGACCATTCAGTTGTCAATAGAAACACAGATTCAGATATGAATGGAATTCACGCAATTTGAAATTTATCATTTATGGTGTAAGCTACTTAAACTTCAAATGGGTAACTCTACATTTCAAAGAAGTACAATAAGATTTAATTTAATATAAAATTTTAACGTCCAACCAATTCCAATGTTAAAGAAAACATCCATATACATACCAGGGAAATTAAGAAGATCTGGATCTCCAACACAGAACTCAAACTTGTCCCTAGCTTTGTCAAAGATCAGCAACTTATCCTCCTTTCCCTTTAATATGATAAATTTGGGGACGTTAATAAATGGAGGATCATTGATAGATTGTACAAAAGCTGGAACTGCAATCTCATTTATCCCATTCTTGTTGTTGGCAGAAAAACGAACAGTATCATTGCCGCTGAAATTCACATTTCTGAATATGGTGGGAAAGAACGTTAATCACACATGATAAAGACCAGATCAAGAAAATATTAAGTTGAGAGAGATTTATGCCATGAAAATATCACAGATCATTGGTGCATATCTATGTCCTGCAAAGGAAATAAAGCCACAAAATGTGGTTATCATTGCTTCTCTTTTCTTGTTCTTACTTAACATGAATTGGGTGTTAGGTTCAAAAATCCCAAATCTTGCTACTAGTATTAACTAATATTTAACTGCTTTTTCCTCCCATTCAGTCATAGGGGAGGTGTTTCACTCCCTGATACAGCATTATCAGACAGGCAGTCATTGAACTACTGGTCCAGTGACTTCACGAATGTAAACAATAGGATAAGTAGATAGTACCCGAGATATTGAATTGACTGAAGTGCTAGATTCATCACATCTACACATCCCTCTAAGTTCAAACTCTTTGCTTCATCATCTTCTCTCTTAACTAAAAATTTCCCCCAAATTGGATCCCAAAATTGCATCAGCAGGGGCGATAAAAACAGAGTCCCAAAGTCTGCTCTAAGAGTGACAGAAATGTTCTCCATTGGATCAGAAGACCTAATCTCAAACCCTGAGAAACCACTGCAATGTGCAAGAATCATAACATTAGAAGAGCATACACCCAGTAATACATCAGCCATTTTGAAACTTCAAAATGCTGAGCATATTAATAAAGTTTAGTGATAAAGTATGATACCCATATCTAGGGCTTATCATGTCCTCAGTTGCTTGCAGCTGACTTGGAAATGAAATAAACTGGGGAGGGATATTGAGGACATCAATGCTTACAGTAGCAAAAGCAAGATTGCCATTTACATCTGATATTGTATACATAAAAGAGTCATTCCCATAATAATTTTGATAGGGGGTGTATCTAAAGAACTGTCCATCCTGTAAAAGTGAACCACAATTTGGCTGAAAAATTACAATGTAAAACAGCAAGTCAATTTTCCAAAAAGCACTTCCAAGGAATAAATCAGTAATATAAGCATAACTTCAAAGGCAAACTGATTTTTTTTCTTACTTTCGAGAATTCAACAATGCTTGCATTATGTCCAGCAAAGTAGTCATTTGCTAAAACATCAAAAGCAATAGACTCACCCTCCCAAACAGATATTTTATCATCATAAGCCTTAGGAAAATATTCACCTGTAGAATATTGAAAGTAGCTATTTTAGAAATATCAAATATTTTCCATATAATGGAAATTAAATTAGTATTTAAAGAACCCATTATTAAGAAATGGTAAAAAAAAAAAAAAAAAAAGAAAGAAAGCTTTTTGGTATCTCCACTTTGATAATCACAAATACATCACTGCCATGGAAAAAGTGCTGAAAAGTCTCATTGTCTCATTGAAAAAACTATATCTGTAAATTTTATCAATTTTGTTCAAAATGATAAATCACTTATTTCATAATTTTTAAAAAATAAACATAAAATATCTCACCAAATAACCTATACGTAATGGGGATCTTCTTACATGCAATTGGAAAAGGGAAAAAGAATAATACTATTTATAATACTTAGTCTTGATAATCTCCTTTATTTAAGTAATAAACCCCCTTTGGTCCTGTTTTTACTTTTTTACTTCATTCATAGAGACAGCCTCATAATTACGTTGTTGTATATATCATTCTTATAAGTCCATAATCTTAATACTTCTCTTTTTAGCAAAGTTGCTATTGCACTCACAAATTAGTGCAAATTAATTTGGCCATCTAATAGATCATATTTTGTTGGATCAAACAAATATTCTAAAAAGAGTTGACCATCTTAATCTGAACCTAGCACAAACTTTATGGCCCCTTATTGTCTTATGGTTTTCTTGAACAAATCAAATCATGCCATTTTTACTAGTTAGAAATCTAAGAATATCGGTTATATATCTTAAAATGGAATGGAATGTGAGGCAATCAAATAATCCATTGTATTATAGTTGCAACATTCCACTATGCTCTACAAGTATAGCCTTGGCTTTGGCATTTTTCTTAGAATTACAATAATAGTTTTCTATAAAACTTAACAAAGTTCAAACATCCTAAATTCACCATGCTATGAGGACAAATCAAGTTCATCTTGCTATACTAAATGTACCACCAAATCATAAAGCATTTAAATTAATGATAGTTTGTTTGTATTGACGAGATTAATATATATTGACATAGTTATAACTTACCACCATACACATTGACTCCAAAGGGGCAGGGCATGAGATGTAAGCCATCAAATGAAACACACATCTCATAGGTTCCAACATCCTTAGCCATATATTGACAAGTATATGACCCATCATTATTATCAACAAACATTTCTGTTGAAAAACCAGACCTATTTACAGCAATCTCTAGTTTTAGCAGTGACTGTTGGGACAAGACATGATTAGAAAATGAATCCATTAGTTGCACCCACATTTCATTTTCAATCAGCTTTGGCACCTTGGGAGAATTTCACAATTTTTGAAAGAGATACATCAACCTTACCTATGAAAAGCAAGAAAAAATTTAGTAAAAAATCAAGGGAGAAACTGCACGCAATTATATGGGGTAACCATTATTATAGATTAAACAATTAAAAAAAATAAAACAAGAAGGGGAAAAACAGAAGGTAACTACACCAGTGAAGTAGTAACTAGCAAATAGCAACCATACATGCAAAATGAAACATTGAAATAAAAACTAATAATTTACCATCTTGAAGTTCAATTGTACACCTTTGCTTTTCGGAAAAAAACAATATGAGATTAAAAAGAATTATATTATAAATGTAAAAGATTTTTAAAAAATATTGACAAGCTTACACTAAGGATGTAAGTTGATTAGATGGAAAGGGAAAAAAACACAAATTTTATGTCTTGAGTTCAAAAACCCTAGTGGGCAAGAATTCTATTTTCATTAGTAGAAAGAAACCTATTTTTAAACCAGAATGCCAGTGGTTTAGTTCCAAGTTAACCCAACCCAAACCACTTTTGAAAACTATGGATTGTATTGCAAGTGCAAAGTTAGCTTGAATACCAAATTTTTTTGAAAATTATTCTATTCCCATACTAATTAACAAAATGTGAAAAATCATACATTAGTCCAAACAGTTTGTTTCTTATCTGCATTTTAATATCTAAAACATTAAGTTGTGGATATTTGATTAACTATAAAAATAAAAGGAAACATTTTGTTCACAACCACTAAAGTGCAAATTGACCTTATTATTACACATTCAAAAACTCAATTCAATTTTCTAAAGCTTTAGTGCCTGCTTGACATTGTCGTTGCAGGGCTAAATTTTTAAGAAAGCCCCCAATTTTTAGATGTTATTGAAAAATCTGTTTCAAAATTTTGTTTTTTAGTTTTAGTGTTCTTAGGGCTAAAAACATCAAATTTAATTTTAAATCATCTCTCAGTAATCTCTAATTGACATAAATTGATCACAATTTTGATTAAATGTATGCATTCACCTTGGTACTAGTGACAGATGAAAGGAAGAAATGTAAATTAAAAGTGAGGCTAACCCAAAACATAAATATAAGACTAACCTGCTTTAACTTCCTTTCTGAATGATTGAACACCACTCAGTAAAATATTTCCACAAAATACATATATTTCATATATCCCACTCTTCTCAGCAGTATAAATCACATGAAAAACACTGGCTGCAACTTCAAAGTGTCCAGCAGACTGAATCAAAGAGAAGAAGGAAAGAATGTCAGATTTCTCAACAATGGACTGAAAGAAATAATTAAGTACAACTTACAATGTTCATTGTAACATCAGATGGTGCTGGAGAAATTTCTGTCTGGCTGAGTTCTTGAGCAGGTCCATTTCCTGTGAAAGAGATGCATGCCTCCTTGTGAACCACTGTTAAAATTGTTCATCAAAAGGAAAGAAATTATAATATCAGATACCATTGATGATTGGAACAATGCTTGGCTGCACATAATAGGAATCATTTTCCCTTACAATCTGCACTTTAATGCTTCCTAGTTCAACGAAAGCAGGATATTGAAAAATGTCAAACAAATAGACTGAAAACTGTGAAATTTCACCAGCAATGGAATCATTTAAACCAGATCCGTTGACAGTGCTGGCTGATCCATCACAATAACCTGTTAAATTGAAACATAATTAATATTGTGATGATTTCAGAAAGAAATAGTTACATTATATATATAGGCAATAGCATCAAGCACTGCTTGTCACCTACTAGAATCAAAACTTAATTTGGCCTCCCTGCCAATGGCAACAGCCATAATCAATAACTAGTAGACCAAACATTTGTTGCATTCTAGAAGGGAAAAGGAAAAGAAATATTGAGGGAGTAGGGCAGATAAAAGCAAGAGCTCAACACTAACATCATTAGACTTTCCAAAAAAAAAATAATTAGCAGATATGTTATACACCTATAAAGACAGTATAAGCAAACGGCATATTGGAGATGCTTCTATTATGCTCCAAATCAGATATAGTGAGCAAGAAGTTTCCCGGTTCTAATAGACTGAAAGAGAATAACTGTATTCCTGGAACCACATCTTCAAAGTGCAAATCTGCAACTGGTATAGTCAGATTTGTCTCTCTTTCAACAATATCAGCATCAAATTCATATAGTCCAGAAACAAGGTTCCCATACTGATCTTGTTGATGTATAAAAATTTCCATTTTGGAAAATATTTGCCAAGCATTTGTCTCAAACTTCCATTTTGGCAGGCAATTGGAAATGTCTAGAGGACCTGGAAAAAGACGGTTCTAAAGAGTCAAAAAGAAAAAGGGAATTACGTCATGCTTTTTACAAGAGAAAACTTAAATTCCATGTTAGCTCATGTCAAACAGCATCAACAGAAACATTTTCAACATGGGCTTGGGAGCTATTTTGTATCTGCATCACAATTTGGATATGACACTAATGAGTTTTCCCCTTTTCCCCTTCTCTTCCCTTGTACAAATTAACCTTCACAGTCAAAGTTCACGTAGAAACTGATGATACAAAGTGAGAAAGCACCCCAATTCACAGAAATAATGCAACCGTCTGTGGCATGTTAACAAGAATGGACTTCAAGACAATGTTGAGTTGGTACTGTGAGTTTGTAATACACCTCATCAATTTCAATATCTCAAGAAAGAAAACCTTGAGAAAGATTTACTGGTGAATTCATGAAAAAAATAACTCTTATTTACAAAAAGAATCCCTCTAATACAAGCTATGAACAAATGACTAGCTACAGCACAATCACCTGGATTCACTTTCAACGGAAGTGGAGAGCCATTCAAGGTTTGCTTTCCTCCTTTCACATGCAATAAAAGGTCTCCAGCTTTTTCTGCAATAAACTCAATGCTAATAATCCCAAGCTCATTCCAACCAACGTGAGTGATGTTTGGAACATTGGCAAGGGAACCATTCGCATAAAGCACACTAACTGTAAAATTATAGGAATTTAATTCTTCACCAGTTGAAGAAACATCATTCCCAAATGCATCTCTAGGAACAATGAAAATAGTAGCTCTTTCACCAGCTTCAAACTCATTTAAAAATCCCATCCATGACGCTATGCAGACAGATGGATAAATTTTCCCTTGAATCGGAAATAGCAACTTCAGTTAGTATGCATTTATGTATACTTGACATTATACAAGCCCTTGAACAATATATAACAGCAGATTATAAGATTTCACAAAGAGTTGATTTGCAGAGTATTATCATAATGAGCAAAAGCACAAGTGTTAAATTAATCAATAGCACTTCACCAACAATTTAACTTCCCTTAATCCAAAACAACTAGTAAAACCCAGATAGAGCACAAAGCCAAAATAAAAATGGAAGACAAAACAAAATCCTTCTGTCATAGATTGCAGGCTCAAATTGATTGCTAGGGAAAACATTTTTCCTCAAACAAGTTCTAACTTACATATCTAAATAAGCGAAAATAGAAGTTAAATGCTAAAGATTGCATTTAGGACCTGGCAGAGCTTCGTAATGGAGAGATGAATCAAATACTTTGAAAGGATCATCATTGATGAAGACATTAAAGACCCCAACTCTGATTGGAGCAAAAGTAATTCTCCAGGTACTGGTATCCCCTGCAGTATCCAGGAAAACCCCAGAAACGAAAGAACTATTTCCTTTCTTCCCATTCACTGTGAGTGTAGGATTGAAAGCATTCTTATCAAGTGAAGCATTTCCTTTACTGTCAAACTCTCCCAGTACTATGATCTTTATGGCTGCAGTATCCCCAGCTTGGAATGTGTTGTTGTCATTTAACCAACTGAAAGCGAAATTTGGAACTTTTGCTTTATCTGCCAGAGATTACAGGATTTTTTCACGAATTTTTCAAACAAGTGATAATCAGAGAGGAAAGATTTCCATGAGTACCTGAGGTTGAAGATTCAAATGCGGGGAAGAAGAGGGAAAAAAAACCCAAGATACGAATGAGATAACGAATTGCCATGATGGATCGTGAGAGAGAATACCTGAAACTTGCATTTGCACAGAAACTTTTGAAATTGATTGGAAGGATTTGGGACCAGTTATCGACGGTTACCAACGGTTGAGTACGTGGGTTTTTTAAAAGAAAAATTATTATTTAGTCCAAATCATTATTGAATCCCATAGCTTGAAAATATATTAACTAATCCATGTCTTTGAAACTCTTAACTATTTTATCCTTATTTTTATTTGCGTCATTGTTAGTATTTGAAATGGCTAAGATGCTCTTATCACTCTTATCTGCAATTTCAGAACACAATTATCTATTTAATCCTTAAAATATTAAAATTATAATTACTCAATCCCTATAATTTTAAAATTATAACTACTTATTAATTATATAATTATAAAAGAAAACTAAATAATTAATAATTTAAAAAATATAAATTAATTGATATATATTTAAAATAAAAAGATTAAATAAGTAATTATATTAAATTATATAAATTAAGAATGTGTTTATTTTTATTGTAATTTTCTATTTTTTTATTTGATAAAAAATTTGAAAACATGTTCAGTGTTTTATTTTTATTTTTATTACTCATTAAAAAGTATTTTTAAAATTAAAAAATCAAAAACTGAAACTACAAATATTAATTTTCTTATTATAAATTTTATCAAATCATTATATTTCTTTATAATTTTTATTAAATTATTATTAATAATTTTAAAATTTTATTTTCATCAATAAAATTTATTTTTTTAATATATATTCATGCAATTAATTTATAAAATATATTTTTATTTCATTATTGTAAGAAAAATTGACTATTTAATTTTTATACTAAGCAAAATTTATTAATTAGCTCATTAATTTAAAAAATAGATTAAATACTATTTAAAATTTTAATAAATTTATTAATTAATTATTTTATTAATTTTAATTTTTAAATATTTTATTTAATTTTTATAATATAAAAAAATTTATTAGTAGATCCTTCAATTATGTAAAAATATTCGTTAATTATTTCCTTTAGTTATGTAAAAATAATGATAGAATTTATGTGATTTAAGATATAACTGATTTAATCTGATTTAGAGATTACAAAGCTTATATAAGTTATAAAAATTTTAATAAACATAATTTAAATGTTAAAAAACATTTTCTATAAATAAAATTTAATCAAGAATTCTTCAATTGATTTAAATTTAAATAGACTAATAATGTAATTAAATAATTAAATTAAAAATATTTAAATATTAACAACTTGTAATTATTTTTTTTAAAAAAATATTTTAACTTAAAATAAAATTTTAATACAAATAATTGAAATATTAAGAGAAATTTTTTACCATAAAATTTAATCAACTATAATTTAAATATTAAGTGATTTCTTTGATCAATTTGAATTTAAATAAAAAAATTACTTAAAAAAGTTAAAAGATAATCAATTCTGTTAATAGCATATAAACACCATTTAATATGACGATATATATAATATTTTAAAAAGTCTATTAATTAATTTTTATATTAATTTTAATTATCAAGTATTTTATTATTTAGTTTTTATAATTTAAAAAATTTTAATAATTGATTATTTTAGAGTTTTTTTGCTATCCTTAATAATTAAAATTAACAAAAAGACTCATTAATAAAATTTTTAAAATATAAAAGATATTTTTAATATATTTTTTAAAATAAAAAGATCGATTAATAATTTTTTTATAATATAAAAATTAAATAATAAACTTTTTTAAAAATAATATATCATAGTAAAATATTTTAGAGATATGAGCAGAAGATAACATCATTTAGTGAGCAATTCTTATCAAAATCTGATTTATTTTGAATATAAGACACGAATATGTAGATTCTTCCCCAAATGGGCAAGCATTAACGCATGCAGAGCATCTTCCTCTTCCCTAAATCATGAATATAAGACATGAATATGTAGATTCTTCCCCAAATGAGCAAGCATTAACGCATTCGGAGCATCTTCCTCTTCCCCAAATTAGTCACTTGTAGCGTGGCCATTTGATCGGTTTGTTTAAATTTGAACTGAATAAATTAAAAATTAAAATTTTAATATTTATAAAAATTAAACTGAATTGATTTTCATAGAAATCAAATTGAATTGAATCGGTTTGATTCAATTTAGTTCGATTCGATTTGATCGGTTTAAACTTTTAATAAATTTTTTATTTTTTACACTTTATTTTTAGTATTTTAAAATTTAATTAAAATATTTTAATTTTAATATGATTTAATCTCTCTGTATTATTAAAAATAATATGCTATTATCACTAATCGGTTCGATTCACTTCGATTTTTTTAATTTTTTCTGACCAAAATTGAACTGAACTGAAATAACCGAAATTTTTGAAATTAAAAATATAATCGAACCGAAATAAATAAAAAATTAAATTGATTTTTCAAATTAATTCGATTTGATCGATTTTTTCGAATTGAACCAAATACTGCTAATCCTTAATTACAAAATACATCAATATCAATATCCTTCCTTCTAAATCAGTTTTTGAAGGCAAGGAACCCTAAGACCCTCCACAAAAAATTTTTAACTTTTGGCAGCACCTGGGGTCTCCACAAATGTTTCCAAATAAAAGGAGTTGAGGTAGCTTCATGTTCTCTAAGAGATTTAAGATGGTGCAGTACTCAGATTTATCAATATACCTCTCATACTTATTAAAATGTCAAATTCTCTTATTCTGGTTGGAGCTATTGAATAGAATTCTGCACCATTGAATCCCCTTTATTACTCCAATAATTTGGATAAAAAGCTGGGTTCATGCTATCTGGGACATAGTCTAGATGCATTTGAAAAATAGCATTTTTAAATTCTTATGCAGTAAAAGAAGCAGCAAACTTGGCATAGCCTCAGAAAAAACTTTTTGAATCAATAACATGCAAAAAAGTATTATAGGAACCCATAGGATCGGAGAATAAACAATGAAAATAGTCAGCCACTACTTTACCCATGCCCTCCTTATCTCAACACCATCGTTCCTCATAATCCTAGAGTGTTTCGATAAAATTTATTTGTCGTCTCACTGATGCCTGAGCATGGAAAAATGGGTACTGTGATCACCCTCCTTAAGCAAAAAATTCTTTGCCCATTGTTTCCAAACAATCTCCTCCTCTCCGGTTTCAACCCATACTCTACATAAGTTGAAATATCACAGCAAGGTCGCTCTCAATTCATTTATTCTCTATTTAGAATAAAAATTTCGCAAAAATTCAATTCAATTTTTAACAATACTCTTGTAAATAAAGGAAATTTAATTATTTTTAACTTAATTTTTTTATTTTAAAAGAGATTAAATTTAAAAAGGACTGATTAGACTCCATCGTCAGTTTTAACCAATATGATTTTACTAAAATGATATAAAAGGAACGATATTAAAATTTTTTAAAAATTAAAAAATGAGTTTCAAATATTAAAACAAATGCTATTTATAACAGAAAAAATTCTAATATATAAAATTATAAAAATATTTAAAAAAAATAATTGAAATACAAAATTAATTTTTTAAAAAATGAAATTTCTATATTAAACTTTGTGACAATCCTGCAGTTCTGATCACACTTTGAAAGTCGTATATCTTAAAATTTTCTTTTCGAAAAATTATTGAGGATCTCTATCGAACGTTGGCAGCAAAAATTAGATTCGGTCCAAATTTACCGTACATTTTATGACTAATTGTTTCGCATCAAAATTCTTATATGATTTTATAAGAATTTATTTAAATTTTTTTCATGTAAAATGAATTCCCGGAAATAAAGGCTTAAAATATTTCTAAAAAACACCTCTAATGGTTTTTTTTCAAAGTTGGATCCGGTTTAAACTCAATTTTTATTTCTTTTAAATAAAATAATTTTAGTTTTCTTAATTTCTAACAAACATTAATATTAACTTCCTTTTTCGACACACAAGGCTATATTAGCTAGGGTATATAAACTAAGATTATTTGTAAATTATAAATTATAAGGGTCTATATTTTATAACATTTTATGGTATAAAGTTTTTTTTATCAATATTATAGATGAAAATTTAAAAAATTCTGATATTACAGTCATAAAAATTTAAATTTACAATTTGAAATTAGAGAAATAAATATTTTTTATGAAAATTGAAAGCATTTAAGATATAATTTCAGAATTTTAGATATTTATTTAAATATATTTTATCTAACATTTATAAAAGGAAAAATACCTCTTTAAACCCTTGAGTAATTAATCAAAATTTATATCCTAAAATTATCCATTTAGATCCTTAAATTTTTAAAAATTACAAAGAGTCTAAAATCTTCAGGATAAAAAGCTTATAACTTGATAGTCTACGTTCCAACAAAAAGTCTATATTCAAAAAAAAATATTAAAAAGAATAACAAATATCATGATAATCATTTAAGTCTCTTGAAAAAAATAAGTTTAATATTATATTTTAATAATTAAATTTATAAATAAACTATATTAATCTATATTATTATAAATGGATACAATAATTTTACAAAATTCATAAAATAAATAAAATATTATTTAAAAATTTAAATTTATTAAACAATAGATTAAAAGATCATTTACATTCAATTAAAATTATAAATAATTTATATTTTTTATTTTTTCATTAATTAAAAATCAAATTTTAATCTCGTAATATCCTTTCAAAAATTTTAAAACATCATTAAAAACTGTACCAACTATTACAATAATATATGTAATAAAAATACTGATGTAAATGTATGTATTGCAATTGGTCAATCCGTAATAAAAATAAAGCGAGATAATTAGCGTTCGGCCACTTTGATATTCAAGTTAGTAAATTGAAGGGAAAAACAAGTGTAATGAGATATTTTAGACTCAAAAGTATTTTTGTAAAAATGCCTACCTTGATCTATATATTCATAAATTTTTATATTGTAACAAGTGGGTTAGTTATCAAATCTCCTGAAAATTTGAATAGCGTTGAAAAATCTAAATAGTACCGGTTAGTAGATAAAAGGATCCATAATTATAGATTTAGTGGAATTTGCTGGATTGCGTTTTATAACAGTAACTTCCCGTAGAGTTTCATCTTTTAGTTAAGAGAGCGAGTTTTTTGCGGAAGCCGAGACCTGTTGCGTCTGAGTCTCTTTCTATTGATGGAATCGAGTATCATTTTATTAGACTTTTGCTACATAATTTTATTTTTTAGTGTCCGCTCATGACTTATTTTAAACAATTATTATATTATATTAAATAAAATTAGTAATAAAAGATATAAAAAGATTAAATGTAATTTTTTATATAAATATGAATTTAAATTATGTTGTAAATTAATTGAAATGTTGGCTTTTAAATGACTTTTTATTGTTAGCAATGCCTATATTTTCATGACTTTTATTAGCTTTATTAAGAAAATATAAAATAGTTTCTTATAAAAATTAAATTTGCAATATATTTATATGGTTTTTATTATATATCTTACATATGTAATATTGTTTATAATTAATAATAACATTTATATATTTTAATAATACTTTTAAATTTTTAAATGAGATATTAAGATTAAAATTTGGTATTTAGTTAAGGAAAAAAAAGAAATTTAATTTATTTTTTTATTTTTAAAGTGAATTATTCACTTAGACTTTGGTAACAAATTTTGAATTTAAGTATTTATAAATTTTTATGATATTTTATTAGCAAATGGCCTCTTTATATAAAAAGTCATTTAAATCCCGATTAAATAAAATCATCAACTTAACCCTTAAACTATAAAAAATGACAAAAAAAAATTTAAAATTTAACACCGTTAAATCTACATAAAAAAAAAATAAAATCCTTAATAAATATCATAATAATCATTTAAACCCTTGAATAAATAATTTTAATATTACATTTTTTTTAAAAAAAAAAGAGGGATAGAGCCCTTATTTTATTAATCTAGGCCATGAAAACTCCAACCTATCAGCATCCAGTAAAAATTTAATAGTAACAGGAGGCAATTGATGAATTTTCAAATTAAAATCATCACCAATGGTTAAATTAGTCAAACGATCCGCTACCGCATTTGCTTTCCTATAAATTTTTACCATCTTGACTTTCCAGCTTCTATTGATAAGATCACAGCAATTTCTCACCAAATTAGCAACTCTAAAAACTCTTCCACCTCTATCTGCAAGTAAAATATACACAACCAATAACCTTAAAATTTATACCATAATTTTGTAATTTAAAATTACTTATAACAAATTGCTTCTTAATCTCAGAGTCAATTTGCTTTCAAAAAAAGAAAAATCTTAGAGTCAATTGGATGCTGCCACTTATTAGTCCGACTAACTTGAAAAGTAGAGAAATAGGTAATCCGGGTAGAAACATATAATATAATATTTAGAGGTTAATTAGTTTTTAGTATTTAAAAAGTTTATTATTAAAAATAAATAATATATTAAATTTCAGTTATTTGTATTTTCATATTTTTGCACTTTAAGAACTAAAATAATTTTCATTGCATTTCAAAAGCTGAATTTTTATCACGTTAGCAATTTGAAGATTTAGTGGTTAACAACATTAGACATTAGATATGTTGGTATGACATACTGACGTCATCGTCACGTCTATTACTAATATCTCCCTTTATGATTTAAGTATAAAAATTTAAAAATACAAGTTCTTACATTGTAAATAAAATAAAATTTCAACTCTTAATAATAAAAATATATAACTTTCAAAATGCATGAAAAAATAATAAAATAGAGAAGAGAGCGAGAGAGAAAGAGAGGGAGAGGAGAGAGAGAGATATGGTGAGATGGAGAGGGAGAAAGAGAGAATTGTAAAAGAGAAAATATCTCTCTCTTCTCATATACTTCTCTATCTTACTTTGTATTTTTTATTAAAATTCTTCATTTATTCATATAGATACATGTTAGAAGAAGATAATTGAATAGAAATATTGTAAGAATAGTTAGAGAAAAAAACTATACAAAAATAAAAGAGAGAATTTTTTGCCCTTTTCCCTTCTCCCTCTCTATCTCACTACTTTCTCTTCTCCCGCTCTCTCTCTCTCTTCCTTATTTCTTTTTTATTTTTTTTATGCATTTTGAAAATTACATACTTTTACCATTAAGGATTAAAACTTTATTTTATTTGTAATTTAAGTACATATACTTTTAAACTTTTGCACTTAGATCATAAAGAGAAAAGTTGATGACATGGCGATGACGTTAACATTCCACATCAGACGTGACAATGACGTCAGCATGCCATGTCAGACGTGGCGATGATGTCGATATGCCACATCAGTATATCTAATACCGTTAGCTACTAAATCTTTAAATTGTTAACGGTACAAAAGTTTAAACCCTGAAATGCAACGAAAGTTACTTTAATCACTAAAGTACAAAAGTGCGAAAACATAAATAACTAAGGTGAACTTTTTTCTATGTTATTTTAGAGATTAATAAATTTTTCCTTCAATTTAGTTTAATTCTACTCATATCTTATATACATACTTTGTACTGAAATGCAATTACCTCACTACGAGTTTTGATGGTCTCTTAAACCTGATCCTACATAGACGGCTTCAAATGATGGATTAAAAATAAACTTTTATATTTTTAAAGCTACCCCAAGAAACATATAAACACAAAGCTTAAAACATATAGAAGAAGTGCTCGAAAAGATTGGATAAGGGACTTGCAACAATCTAAAGTCCATGGTCCAAATTTGAAACTTCAAGTTAGGCAGCACATTAGGCTGCCAAAGGAGGTAGCTGAAAAATGCAAGTTCAGTGGGCGAATGAAGCTTCAACAATCCAACTTGGATTACCCCAAAATCCCACAGCTTGATCTATAAATTAGCAGCCTCCAAAAACACTTGTAGCCACAACATCTAGCAACCCAAACTGGCTGCCAACACTTCCACAAACTCACAGCAACTGAAAAGAGAGGAAAGGTCAACATGCATATAATAAAATCACATGTTCATAGGAAATCAAAGTGTTTAAACGAAAGAAAACCCATACTTCTAACACACATGCAGAACATGAATTCTCTTAGGTATAGAACAGAAGATCCCATTCAAGTTTTCAGCTCATCACAAGAGAAAAACAACATGCAATTACTAGAATCCAAGTCAAAAAGATTTTTATCCTTCAAGTTTAAAATTAATAGCAATGCTACTTTAAATCCTTCACCTACACATTAATACCATGTATGAGCTACGAATAATAGTGAGTACAAAGATCGGAAACCTACTTTTTAGAGAAGTTTGTCTCCTAACAGCCCAAAGGAACGAAGAGAAGAGATGCTTGAAGGCTTTAGCTTGAAGTTCAAGAGATTGGAAGCTTAAATCTTCAAAAGCCAAGGAATTTATTTGAGAAAAAGTGAAGAAATAAATTAATGAAATCATAAGAATGTCTTAGGGAGGTTGGAGCTCATCTCTTTTCGAGTTGAGCACTTTTATAGTTGGGTCTGTTAGACCATCTTTGGAGGCCAAAGACCCATCTTTAGCGATTGAAAATTATTTTTGTTAAAACTTATTTTTTTAACACTTTAGAAATTCATTTCAAATTCATTTATAAAAAACCATTTTATTCTTTTATTTTTAAGATTTTTAATCCCGAGATTTTATATTTTAATGAAGATTTCATCAGAAATTTGGAATTCCAGCACCAGAATTTAGGCGGTATTACATTTGTTATTTTATTATCTATTATTTTATTAATATAATATGCAATGTAAATAAAATAATAATGTTGAGTTTTATTATAATTATAATATTTTAAAGTAGTATTTTTAAAATTTGATAATACTTAATTAGTTCATAGATTTATTAATTTCATTTTATTGTATTATTCTATGAGTGTTTTCGTATTTTAAATTTTAATATCTTGAATTATGATTCATGATTTGAGATCCAAAGAGAAAATAGGATTTTTGTGTGTGTATAAAAACTTAGCTTGAATGGTTCATGCTTTCTTCTTTTCTTCCTTTTTCCCTTATCATTTAGTGATGCATAACCGCCGCCCTGCTACAGTGTTACCTATCACTGACACGCAAAGTCGTACGTTAATTTCCTTTCGGCGTTCGTGCTGCTAGGGCTGTGGTATAGTTGGACCTGTTCTCCTACTTTCCTAATATGTCAGAAGGGCTGGGTCCCTTTTGAGGAAACCTGGGCCCCGGTCAGCCCGACCTGCTCGACTGGGGATAGGGTTGTGCACTAATGGGTCATTTTATATAGCTCAATAGTCATCAAGTACCTTTTTACCTGCTCATTAGTTATTTCATGATTATAGTCAATGTTTTGAAAAGCTTCCATGAAGTCGTGAGCTCAAGAACAGTATCGGTCTTCTCAGAGCAAGAAAGGTGAAACTCAGGTTGAGGATGGCGTGGTTGCCTGCCTCTGAGTCGAAACGGAAACCGGACGGCTAGGCCGCAACTCCCAAATCTCGTTGTGTTGCAATCTTCAAAACATAATCCATGATTTGCAAGGAATACAATCAACCACAACAAGGAAGTCAAAGAAACGTTCATTTCTTTTGAATTACTCTGCCATTGCTTTCTATAATCTGTTTTTTGAAATTAGATGTCCACAATCTTATTTGCTCGCTTTTGCTTCTTAGCTAAAGCCAGAAAAGAATATTTTCTTTTAATTTATAATCTTTTAAAAATGTTTGAATTATAAAATTAAATAAGTTTTAGTTAATATTAATTAAAATAATTATTAATATTAAATTTTGAGCTTTATTATCTAATAAAAAAAATGATAATAATACAAATATAAATTTATAAATACATTTAAGTATTCATGTCTAATAAGACTTAAATAAATAATACTATAACAGAAGTTAACTTATTTCTCGGACAAAGATTAGTACCAGAATCAAACTAAATAGATTTTATTGCTTACTATAAAATTAAATATTTGTATTCTATTACTTATTAATAAATAATTATCAATTAATTAAATACGAATATGTAAGAATTGATGGATAATAGGTGAAGGGCTTGATAACTTAGAATAGCGAGTTAAAATGATTTCTATTAAAATAAATTAAAATTAAGTATTTTATTAAAATAAATTAAGATTGAGCAACAGAAATAAAAAAAAAAAAATTCAAAATTGAATGACTATAGGTGCAAATTATCTATTGTTCATATGACCTTCCTGTTCATTCCCTTTTCTCATTCTAAGGGATAAACAGTGTTGGTAGTGACTTTTTGAGAGAAATCGCATGTTTGAAAAGTCATGATGACTAATTATAAGGAGATGGCCAATTTCTCTCTCACTATTGAAGGGATGCTACACACGTCTTCCTTGAAGAAACTCTTTAAAAAAATGCATTGATTTTTTTTTATAAAATAGCCATCAACAATCAATGTGAAATCAATCCAAAAAGAGAGACTTCTATTTGAGATACAAGTCTCTCTTTTTTTTTCATTTAGTTTCTCATCTCATGTTTTTTTTTTTTCATTTAGTTTCTCATCTCATGTGGCATCACTATAATCACAAGAGAGATTCAAATGGGTCTCTCCTTTATTGGAGACTATCTTATATAGTTCTATCCCTTTCAGTGGGCACTTACATAAAATATATATATATATAAATTTGTTTGAGGGATGATTTAGATAAATTTCTTTTAGTTTTAATATGTTTACTTTAATTTTCTCATCTAATTGTCTAAATAATAAGAGAGATATTTTTTACACTTTTTATTTTTATAGTTAAAATGTTTTTTCTTTTATTTTTTTATTAGTTTTGTTTAAAATAATTTATTTTATCAGAAATTTAAATATTTTTTTTAATTATGTATGATTTATACTTTCTTTTAAAGTGAAATATTTTTAAATTAAAAAAATTAAATTACTAAAATCAATTTAATTGAATTCTTAGAGAATTATTAATTTCAAACAAGTGCATGTACTTAACTAGCTAACTGAGACGTAGACGGGTGTAGTGGTGAACACTTGATGACTTCCTGCAAGTGATGAGTAATGGCAAGTTTGAAACGTCAAAGTGGGCCAATTTACTCCATTATTACATTTAGGGCTCCCAAACTGAATTAAAAAACTCACAACTTTAAATAAATCTCAATTTAATTAATCTTTAATTGAATAAAAGAGTTTAATCTCTAAGAGTCATAATAAAATTGTAAAAAATAAGAGAAGAAGGAGAAAAAGAATTCGGTCAAGAAAAACCAAAAAAGAGAAAGAGGAGGTAATCAAAAGAGATAATTTTCTACTTCTAGAACGGTCTTTATATAGGCTTTTTTCAAATAAAAAGATAATTGTTAGACCTAGATGTTTTAATTCTTGTTTTGATAACTAATAAATAATTGGTATACTACTAATTATTCTTAAAAGTGTTTGCGTTGAGCTTGTAGGTCCTTTATTAAAATAAATGAAATCGCTTCAGTTTCAAGAATAGAAAGTGTTAAATTTGGAAGCATACCACAAAAAAGGGATCAAAATGTAATTTTTATTTTTTCTTTTAATATTAAAAGTTTATAAATATGGCCAAGTTTTAAGTAATTGACTTTGAGGGACCAAAATGAAAATTTTCAAAATGAGTGATTTTGAAATTATTTTTATCAAAATAAAAGATCTCAAAATATAGGTTGCAAGAATTCAAACGGATTGAAAAATGGAGTTTCATAGCCTAGGTTACGATTTTTCAAAGATTTAATGAAATATTTTTGTGCCTCCTAAAGTCAAATATTCGGTTTCCAAAAGTCAAGGATAGAGGCAAAAGTCTCAAATGTTCGACCGTCGAATATGGACTTTAGGCCGCCGAAAGTCTATTTTTAATATGCCCCTTAAAGTGAAACTTTCGGCTTCCGAAAGAGAAGGAACAGAAGCAAAAGTCCAAAATATTTGATCGCCGAACATGGACTTTAGGCCGCCGAAAGTATGTTTTCAATATGCCCCTTAAAGTGAAACTTTCGGCTTTCGAAAGAGAAGGGACAAAGGCAAAAGTAAAAAATGTTCGGCCGCCGAACATAGACTTTAGGCCGCGGAAAGTCTATTTTCAAGAAGTTGTTCTTCACCTTCAAAAGTTCGGCCGCCAAACTTTAACCTTAGGCTGCCGAACCTAAGTTTTTCTGAGCACGACATAACGATTATTTCTGTACACAAACGACTCTATTTGCATTTAATGCATCCCCAACGGCCATATTTATGTTAGAACTATAAATATAATGTGTTTTTGATCCGGAAGTAGTTACAACAACCATTCAAGCATACAATTATTGAGATTAAAGCCTTTTTCACTCTCTCTCTCTCAAAACATTGAGTCATAACATTAATTTCTTGAAAGTTTGCCTTGAGTTGTAATTGGTTTGTGTTTTAAGATTGAATGAAGATTGTTGAGTGAATTTATTATAGTGGGTGTGATTTTGAGCAAAGGATTGCTATTGTGACAAAAAGAAAATTGTAAAGAGTAAGGGTTTTGCTTTAGAATTGTAAAGAGTTTTAATCTTCACCCAAAAAAGATTTGATAGTGGAGTTGAACTCTCAAGGAGGGTCTTGAGGAGAGAAAGTAGGCTTGAAATGGATGAACCTCTATAAATCATTGTGTTGATTATTCTCTTCTTTCCTTATTTCTTTTTAATTTCTGCTTTTACCTTTTAAACATTTTTTATAACTCAATTCACCCCAGTTGGGTTGCTTCAAGGGACAATAATAATTATTCACAATTTTTTAAAAAAAAGTAAAATAAATCTATTACTCTAATAACTCTTATCCTGATCCTGATCTGATTGTGTTTGCATCTGATGACCGCTGGATTTTTCCACCCCGGTCAGGGGCCAAGCCCACGATAATGGCTCGTCATCCGAAAGCCCACATATCCTCTGCACTAACAGGTCAGGCCCATTCGAGCCTTGATACCGGGCCCCCTCTGAATTTCTCAACCAGGCCGGCCCAGCCTTCACAGCTCCTCGGGTCGATCCCCTTTGGGCTCAGTTTTATTCCTATCTTCCGGCCCAGCCCGGAACCAGAAGGAAGACCCCTCTACCTTCCTTGTGGACCCATCTACACCCGCACAGAGGGAATCAGAGGCCGTTACGCATGGGGTAGAGATCTGATTCCCTCGTACTTCCGTATCAACGTAGCAGGGACAGGTGGTCCAATGATATACGTTCTGTTAACACGTCACTAGCAGACAAAAGAAAACATATAAAAGGAGAAATACTCTCCTCTAGCGAGAGAGCTTTTCCAGTTTTACGGAACCCATTGTAAACCCTATTTTCTAGATCTCAGATCATCAATTGGCGCCGTCTGTGGGAACCGAAGGAGATCTTTTCATCACCGGAGTTCCACTCTTAACAAAACCCACTGAGATCCACGATGGCTAATCATAATGAAAGCAACCTTAACATCCCAAATGACCTGAGCTCTGCCCAAGAGGGGCAACAGTTCTCTTTTTCTAGTCCTACAACACTAAATAACCAAACACCTATTCCTCTCAATCCCTCGCCAAACTTGGCAGGGAATGCTCCCACTGCTACCTTATCTAACCAGGACCTTCAAACCATGGCCCTCCAACTACAGAACACCACCCACTGGTTGGGGCAAATAATGCAACAAAGGGGCCTCAGCACCCCGATGAATACACTCCCAGTGGTAGAAGAACCCCAAACCAATGAGCCCCAACCTGCCCTTGACCACCTTCAAACCAGCAGCCGCGGTACCGGGGAAAGAGGGAGAAGAGCCGGGGTAGAGGAAGAACCAGAGGCCCGAGTCCATGGAAGGAGGGTGAGGGAGATGATAGAGAATGATGAGGCTGATAACTATTCCGCCGGGACAACCAGGTGGACGAGAAGTGAAGCAGAGGAGGAGGAATACCGCCTAGAGAAGAAATCCAGGCTGGAAGATGAGAATGTGGACCAAAAGCTGCAGAAGTTGAGAGAGCAGCTCCTGGCCGAGCTGGGAAAGAAGGATCAGAGCCCAACCCTCCTGCCTACTTCTTCACCCTTCTCGAAGTGGGTGCAGCAGGAGACTGTTCCTAAGAAGTTTATGATGCCATCGATGGCGGCTTATGATGGAGCTGGAAATCCCCGAGAGCATGTCCTCAACTACAAGACTTTCATGGAGCTGCAGACTCTGTCAGATGCCTTGATGTGCAAGGCATTCCCAATGACGCTCTCGGGGCCAGCAAGGGCGTGGTTTAATAACCTTGAGGCTGGAAGTATCAGCAGTTTTGGAGATCTGGCCACTCGCTTCATCAGTCGGTTTATTGCCGGAGTGCCCGTAGAAAGGAAGACGAGCTACCTGGAGACAATCAGGCAGAGAAGAGACGAATCGCTTGGGGAGTATGTCGCTCGTTTCAATACGGAGGCCCTGCAGATTCCCGAGCTCGATGAGGGAAGGGCGGTGGAGGCCATGCAAAAGGGGACGACCTCTGCTGAGTTCTTCGGCTCATTAAGCAGGAAGCCTCCGACCTCACTGGCCGAGCTGATGAAGAGGGCTGAGAAGTATATAAGGCAGGATGACGCCTTAGTGACAAGCCGATTCGCCAAGGGAGTGGCAGGTTGTAACGACCCGAAAATCGGACCGCTACCGGCGCTAGGATCCGGGTCGACTTAAGGCCGCCGGGACCCGTAGCAAGCCAAACATATATCCTGGAAACCTGTTTAATCCCATACATGATCAAGAAAATACATAAAAATTTAAAACCTTTCTTTCAAATATCCAACTCAACCTGAACATATACTATACATAGTCATAATCATAATTATGATCCCTCTGTGGGACCTCAACAATGCCTCAAAGGGCAAAATACATCATGAGATGAGTTGGCTTCCATAACATTATAAAACATTTTGATCATGTAATAAAAGGGATACCTCAATACATAATGTCAAGCACAATATCTAATCCTCAATATCATTACACATAACATAACTATAATATACTGAAATCTCTTACATTACATCATAATACAACTGTCATGTCCACAAACTAACTATTACATATACACTTCATATCTCTGGCTAACCTCCTGGTCTACCCTGTACCTGCACATCTGGGGATAGGGGAGAGGGGTGAGCTACAAAGCCCAGTGAGCAGAATAGAGAAAACATATATTAAAATTTCATGTCATTATGTAATGCAACACATCACAATAAATCACATCTCGGATGGTATTGTCACCTATAGTCCTCTACATAGTCCAACTGTGCCGGGACGTAGAATGGGTACAACCGGTCTTTCTCTTAACATAACATATCATACAGTCCAACTGTGCCAGGGACGTAGAATGGGTACAACCTGGACTTCCTCTTACATCGTGCCAGGGACGTAGAATGGGTACAACCTGGACTTCCATACCATATCTCATGCCGTAGCATCATCATATCATATGAGGACTAAGGATCATCCAATGACCAATCCACATCAACATCATAAATGCAATGCAACATATTCGTGAACACTAATGCAAACAACCTACTATATCTCATGGCATTCATGATGCATGGATCATGCTCAAATTTCATATTTCATTTATTTTAAAACTTAAGGTTTATTCCACTCACCTCTGGTTAGCTCTGACAAACTCTGTAGCAGCTGGCTCACTGCTGGGGTCCTCGGTTCCTCGGGTCCGAACCTACACAGGTGGACTCCAATGAGGGACCAAACATACATAAACATAACTCTAATATACTCCCCAAAAACCCCCTAAAACATCATGAAATAATCATAGAAATACATGCATGAAATGGCTGAACAGGGCACTTTCGGCGGCAGGTTCGGCGGCCGAAAGTCCCTCCAGAGCCGAAAGTCAGGCAGGTTCGGCGGCACCTTCGGCGGCCGAAACTCCCAGACAGAGACAAAACTCATGCATGTTCGGCGGCACCTTCGGCGGCCGAAAGTCCCAGACAGAGACGAAAGTCTCCTTTCGGGGGCAACTTCGGCAGCCGAAAGGCCTGCCTCACCAGCCATGTTCGGCGGCCGAAAGCTCCTTCGGCTGCCGAACCTGGTTTCTGCCAAAGGGCAGAAACTTTGGCTCCTCAATGCACATTTGTCTCCCAACTCTCAAATCATGCATAAACTTAACCAAAACATGCAAAAATACATACAATGGTTCCTAGGGGCCTCAAACTAACTTGAACCCCAACTACAACACACAAGGACAACACAAATCAACATACATTGTTCATCACTCATCAAAACCCATAAACTCATCAACAAGTCTAAACATGCATCTCTACTCATAAAACAACCTAATGCTTGTTTAAAACACATAACAAGGGTGGATCCGAGCTTACCTCTTGAAGAAACGAGAGGAAAGGCGATCCTAGCTTGGAGATGGAGAGATTGAGCTCTTTGAACCTCCAAGTACCCAAAACTTGCTCTTTACTCACAGATCTTCAAAACAGAAGTTAAAACCCGTGAAAACCATGGAAGATCTAAGGAAAACACTCAAGATCGAGGGAGAGGTGGCGGAGACTCACCTTGGCCGACAACGGGGAAGAAAAAGCTCGCCCGTGCGGACCTAAGGGACCCTTTTATAGGTGGCTGGCCAGGCCACGTTCGGGGGCCGAATGTGCCTCCGCATCCATGCAAATGTTCGGCGGCCGAACATGAGGTTCGGCGGCCGAACCTTGACTCCCCTCACTCATGCTTTCGGGGGCCTAACGTGCCTCCAAAACGCATGCATGTTCGGCGGCCGAACTTGACTTTCGGCGGCCGAACCTGGGTTTTCCTCCAAAGACTTTTCATGCAAAAGCTCTTTTAAAAACATACTTAAAACCATTAAGAACATGAAAACACATCATAAAAACATACTTTTACCCTTCTAGAGGTTTCCGACATCCGGGATTCCACCGGACGGTAGGAATTCCGATACCGGAGTCTAGCCGGGTATTACATTCTCCCCCCCTTAAGAACATTCGTCCCCGAATGTTCCTCACTAGCACACATAGCATGGCAAAGAACATAACGTACATACAAGGCACATAAACACACAGGGATCTAACCTTAAAAGAGATGAGGGTACTGCTGGAGCATAGACTCCCGTGTCTCCCAAGTGCATTCTTCCAAGTTGTGGTGGTTCCACAGGACTTTCACCATTGGGATTTCCTTGTTTCTTAACTTCTGATCTGGGTGTCTATGATCCGTACTGGCTGTTCAACATAGGTGAGATCCTCTTGGACCTCCACATCAGGCTCACTAAGAACCTTGCTCGGATCTGACACGAACTTCCTCAACATAGAAACATGGAAAACCGGATGGATTCTTTCCATTGAAGCAGGTAAATCCAGCTTGTACGATACATTCCCAATCCTTTGCAGGACTTCAAAGGGTCCGATGTACCGTGGAGCCAGCTTACCTTTCCTTCCAAAGCGAACCACTCCCTTCATCGGAGACACCTTAAGCAACACCAGATCCCCCTCCTGAAACTCTAACTGTCTCCTGCGGACGTCTGCATAGCTCTTCTGTCTGCTCTGAGCAGTTTTGATTCTTTCTCTGATTATGGGTACCACCCTGCTGGTGATCTCTACTAACTCAGGCCCTGCCAAGGCCTTTTCTCCAACTTCCTCCCAGCAAACAGGTGATCTGCACTTCCTCCCATACAAAGCTTCATATGGAGCCATCCCGATGCTAGCATGATGGCTGTTGTTGTAGGCAAACTCCACCAAAGGTAGATGCTGCCTCCAAGAACCGCCAAAGTCCAGCACACACATTCTGAGCATATCTTCAATAGTCTGGATGGTCCTTTCTGACTGTCCATCAGTCTGGGGGTGAAAGGCAGTACTGAAATCCAATCTAGTACCCATGGCATTCTGCAGACTCCGCCAAAACCTGGAGGTGAACTGGGGCCCTCTATCTGACACTATAGAAACAGGAACCCCATGCAGTCTAACGATCTCGTCCACATACACCTGCGCCAACTTGTCCACAGAGTAGCCACTCCTGACAGGGATGAAGTGAGCAGATTTGGTGAGTCTGTCCACAATCACCCATATGGAGTCTAATCTGTTGGACGTCGCCGGTAACCCCACTACGAAGTCCATAGCTATATTTTCCCATTTCCATTCTGGAATAGGTAGCGGGTTAAGCATTCCAGCCGGCTTCTGATGTTCCAGCTTCACCCTCTGACATACTTCGCAGGCTGACACAAACTGTGCCACTTCTTTCTTCATAGCTGGCCACCAATAAACCTTCTTTAGATCTTGATACATCTTGGTGGCTCTGGGGTGAATGCTGTATCTTGCATTATGAGCCTCTCTCATAATGTCTCCTTTTAGCCCAATGTCATCTGGTACACATAATCGACTCCCATAGCGGAGGATCCCCTTATTGTCGAATCTGAACTCGCTGTCTTTGCCCGACTGGACAGTCCTGGCAATCTTTACTAACTCTGGGTCCTCATGCTGTTTCTGAGCCACCTGCTCCAGAAACACGGGTGTCACTTTCATCTGAGCAACCAAGGCACCTGTACCAGATAACTCCAACTGTAAACCTTCCTCAACAAGCTTGTAGAACTCCTTCACCACTGGCCTCCTCTCTGCCGATATGTGGGATAAATTGCCTAGTGACTTCCGGCTTAGGGCGTCTGCCACAACATTCGCCTTACCCGGATGGTACTGAATTTTACAATCGTAGTCACTCAGCAGCTCCACCCATCTCCTTTGTCTCAGATTCAGATCTCTTTGACTCAAGATGTACTGCAGGCTCTTATGATCTGTAAAGATCTCACATTTTACCCCATAGAGGTAGTGCCTCCACATCTTGAGTGCAAAGATTACTGCTGCCATCTCAAGGTCATGTGTGGGGTAATTCAACTCATGCTTCTTCAGCTGCCTAGAAGCATAAGCGATCACCCTCTCATTCTGCATCAGTACACAACCCAGTCCCACACGGGACGCATCACAAAAGACTGTAAAGTCCTCTCCACTAGATGGCAGAGCTAAAACTGGTGCTGAAGTCAACCTCTTCTTGAGCTCTTCGAAACTCTCCTCACACTGGTCGGTCCACAGAAATTTCTGATTCTTCCTGGTTAGTCTGGTTAGAGGAGCTGCTATCTTTGAGAAGTCCTGAACGAACCTCCTGTAGTAACCTGCCAAACCCAAGAAACTCCTGATCTCTGTTACTGAAGTGGGTCTAGGCCAGTTAGCCACAGTTTCTGTCTTCTTGGGATCTACCTCAATACCATTCTCTGACACTACATGCCCCAAGAATGAAATGCTCCTCAGCCAGAACTCACATTTAGAGAACTTGGCATACAAGCCATGTTCCCTCAAAGTCTGCAAGACCAACCGCAGATGATGGGCATGCTCCTCTGCATTCCTGGAATACACTAAGATATCATCTATAAAGACAATAACAAAGTGATCCAGGTACTGGCTAAACACTCTGTTCATGAGATCCATGAATGCTGCAGGGGCGTTAGTTAACCCGAACGGCATTACAAGGAACTCAAAATGCCCATATCTGGTCCTGAAAGCTGTCTTCGGTATGTCTTCTTCTCTTATCCTCAGCTGGTGGTACCCTGATCTCAGATCTATCTTGGAGAAACAACCTGCTCCGGCTAGCTGGTCGAATAGATCATCGATCCTTGGCAGAGGGTACCTATTCTTGGTAGTGACTTTGTTCAACTGCCTGTAGTCGATACAAAGCCTAAGGGATCCATCCTTCTTCCTCACAAACAAGACCGGAGCACCCCAAGGTGAGGTACTCTGTCGGATGAAACCCTTTTCTACCAGCTCTTGCAATTGCTCTTTCAACTCCTTTAACTCGGCTGGAGCCATCCTGTAGGGAGGGATAGAGATCGGTCTAGTTCCAGGCACCAACTCTATCTCGAACTCTATCTCCCTAGCAGGTGGTAATCCTGGAAGCTCATCAGGAAAGACATCCTGAAACTCTCTGACAACTGGCACCGAGGTCGGCTCCCTGACCTGACTGTCTAGCTCTCTCACATGAGCTAAGTACCCCTGACATCCCTTCCTAAGCAACCTACGAGCCTGAAGAGCTGATATCAGACCTCTAGGTGTGCCCCTCTTGTCTCCTCTGAAGACGACCTCTGACCCGTTCTGATCTCTGAACCTGACTACCTTGTCCCTGCAGTCCAAGGTAGCACCATGGGTAGATAGCCAATCCATCCCTAGAATGACGTCAAAGTCTGTCAAATCTAGAACCACAAGGTCGGCGGAGAGGCATCTTCCCTCAACAAAAACTGGACTGTACTGGCAGACTGACACTGCCACCGACGGGTCACACTTGGGTCCACTGACCCATAGGGGACACTCTAACCCAGAGACTATCAGACCCAACCTCTCAACGGCTCTCGGAGCAATAAATGAATGAGATGCACCTGGGTCCATTAATGCATACACATCAGAACACCCAATGACGAGATTACCTGACACCACGGTGTTGGATGTGTTAGCCTCCTGCTGAGTCATGGTGAAGATCCTGGCTGGAGCTGATGGACCTTCACCTCGGGAACCAGAAGAAGAGGCTGCCCCTCTCCCTCTACCTCTGCCACTGCCCTGAGCCATGGCTGGAACTGCTGGCTGTGCCACACTACCAGAAGCTGTCTGCTGGGGCTGGCCCATGAAAGGCGCTCTAGGACAATCCCGAGCCATGTGTCCCTCCTGTCCACATCTGAAACATGTGTTAGTCCCAGCTCGACACACTCCCCTGTGTGGTCTTCCACATCTCTGGCATTCTGTACCATCTGAGCCTGAGCTCGAGCCACCGCCAAATCCCAGACCGGATTTCAACTTGTTCCAAAACTTATTCTTCTTCGGCTTCCTGGTGGTGTTATCCCACCTCTTCTTTCCTGAGCTCTGAGAAGAGAAACCTGGTCCTCCTCTGCCTGGGGTCTTAACCCCTGAAGACTGGGTCACTGACTGCCTCACTGACCCCTCAACTATAGCACTTGCCTCCATTCTGCGAGCCATATCCACCACAGTGTGGAAACTTTCTCTCTCAGCTGACTGAACTAACGAGGAGTACCTGGAATGCAGCTTCATAACATATTTCTTGGCTTTCTTCGTATCTGAATCTAGAGCTTGCCCTGAAAAAGGCAATAGCTCCAAGAATTTATCCGTGAACTCCTCTACACTCATGTGCTCTGACTGCCTCAGTTGCTCAAACTCAATCATCTTCAGTTCTCTAGAACTGTCTGGAAAAGCCCATCCAGCGAACTCATTCGCAAATTCTTCCCATGTCATACCGTCTAGTCTCGGGTCCACATAACATTTAAACCATTCCCGTGCCTTCTTGCACTTTAAAGTGAACCCTGCCATCTGAATGGCCCTGCTGTCACTTGCCCCTAGCTCATCAGTTATTGTCTTCACCACTCTCAGATACTCAAAGGGGTCATCCCCTGATTTGTATTTGGGAGCATCTAGCTTGAGGTAATTTGTCATCTTTACCTTGCTCCCATCAGCTGAGCTAGGTCTAGGAGGTTGAGTAACCGGGGCTGCTGGTTCTGTAGGTGGTGGAGGTGGAGGTGCAGCATTCCCCGAGGTGGGGTTTGCCGGGTTTGGATAGAAAGGTGAGGGCGGATAAGCTGGATACTGTGTGTAAGGTGGATAGAAAGGTGGATAAGGCATGTAGGTAGGGTAGGGGTGAAAACTGGAGAAATCCGATGTACCTCCCATCGGATACCCTGAACCCTGTGGGAAGGGTGGATAATGGGGTGGAAAACCATACCCCGAGGCCTGAACGCCTCCCTGAGACTCCCCTGTCCCTTCTTCCTGCATACTCACATCCAGGTTCCCATCCCTCCTCTGATCCTCTTCCGTAACCTCCCTCACATCTGAAGAACTTCCTCCTCTATCAGTCCCCCTTCTGCTAGCATCAAAAGACCTTCTAGGGTCCCTTGACACTCTTTCCCTGTTGGCTCTACAAGACATTGCCCTAGGCAATGTGGGAGGACGGGCGCTCGTGCCCTCATCCTCTGGTGGCACTCCAGTCAATCTTGCCGATCGACGAGTTCCTCTCATCCTGTTTTCTGAAAAACAGTACACATCAAGCAAGCATTAGCATCATATGGTTCATGTGGGCACACATGAACCCTCATCACATAAACATCACATAGCATAGCATATCATTAATGCACATGCACAAAATCATGGCATTTCACATCATCATGTAAGACAGGACTCCACATCCTAGCCTAGTGGACATGACCTTTCCTATTGTGCTTGACCTTCTATAACCTCTATGAGCCCGACACTCTAGGTCCGATCCTATGAACCTAGGGCTCTGATACCATTCTGTAACGACCCGAAAATCGGACCGCTACCGGCGCTAGGATCCGGGTCGACTTAAGGCCGCCGGGACCCGTAGCAAGCCAAACATATATCCTGGAAACCTGTTTAATCCCATACATGATCAAGAAAATACATAAAAATTTAAAACCTTTCTTTCAAATATCCAACTCAACCTGAACATATACTATACATAGTCATAATCATAATTATGATCCCTCTGTGGGACCTCAACAATGCCTCAAAGGGCAAAATACATCATGAGATGAGTTGGCTTCCATAACATTATAAAACATTTTGATCATGTAATAAAAGGGATACCTCAATACATAATGTCAAGCACAATATCTAATCCTCAATATCATTACACATAACATAACTATAATATACTGAAATCTCTTACATTACATCATAATACAACTGTCATGTCCACAAACTAACTATTACATATACACTTCATATCTCTGGCTAACCTCCTGGTCTACCCTGTACCTGCACATCTGGGGATAGGGGAGAGGGGTGAGCTACAAAGCCCAGTGAGCAGAATAGAGAAAACATATATTAAAATTTCATGTCATTATGTAATGCAACACATCACAATAAATCACATCTCGGATGGTATTGTCACCTATAGTCCTCTACATAGTCCAACTGTGCCGGGACGTAGAATGGGTACAACCGGTCTTTCTCTTAACATAACATATCATACAGTCCAACTGTGCCAGGGACGTAGAATGGGTACAACCTGGACTTCCTCTTACATCGTGCCAGGGACGTAGAATGGGTACAACCTGGACTTCCATACCATATCTCATGCCGTAGCATCATCATATCATATGAGGACTAAGGATCATCCAATGACCAATCCACATCAACATCATAAATGCAATGCAACATATTCGTGAACACTAATGCAAACAACCTACTATATCTCATGGCATTCATGATGCATGGATCATGCTCAAATTTCATATTTCATTTATTTTAAAACTTAAGGTTTATTCCACTCACCTCTGGTTAGCTCTGACAAACTCTGTAGCAGCTGGCTCACTGCTGGGGTCCTCGGTTCCTCGGGTCCGAACCTACACAGGTGGACTCCAATGAGGGACCAAACATACATAAACATAACTCTAATATACTCCCCAAAAACCCCCTAAAACATCATGAAATAATCATAGAAATACATGCATGAAATGGCTGAACAGGGCACTTTCGGCGGCAGGTTCGGCGGCCGAAAGTCCCTCCAGAGCCGAAAGTCAGGCAGGTTCGGCGGCACCTTCGGCGGCCGAAACTCCCAGACAGAGACAAAACTCATGCATGTTCGGCGGCACCTTCGGCGGCCGAAAGTCCTAGACAGAGACGAAAGTCTCCTTTCGGGGGCAACTTCGGCAGCCGAAAGGCCTGCCTCACCAGCCATGTTCGGCGGCCGAAAGCTCCTTCGGCTGCCGAACCTGGTTTCTGCCAAAGGGCAGAAACTTTGGCTCCTCAATGCACATTTGTCTCCCAACTCTCAAATCATGCATAAACTTAACCAAAACATGCAAAAATACATACAATGGTTCCTAGGGGCCTCAAACTAACTTGAACCCCAACTACAACACACAAGGACAACACAAATCAACATACATTGTTCATCACTCATCAAAACCCATAAACTCATCAACAAGTCTAAACATGCATCTCTACTCATAAAACAACCTAATGCTTGTTTAAAACACATAACAAGGGTGGATCCGAGCTTACCTCTTGAAGAAACGAGAGGAAAGGCGATCCTAGCTTGGAGATGGAGAGATTGAGCTCTTTGAACCTCCAAGTACCCAAAACTTGCTCTTTACTCACAGATCTTCAAAACAGAAGTTAAAACCCGTGAAAACCATGGAAGATCTAAGGAAAACACTCAAGATCGAGGGAGAGGTGGCGGAGACTCACCTTGGCCGACAACGGGGAAGAAAAAGCTCGCCCGTGCGGACTTAAGGGACCCTTTTATAGGTGGCTGGCCAGGCCACGTTCGGGGGCCGAATGTGCCTCCGCATCCATGCAAATGTTCGGCGGCCAAACATGAGGTTCGGCGGCCGAACCTTGACTCCCCTCACTCATGCTTTCGGGGGCCTAACGTGCCTCCAAAACGCATGCATGTTCGGCGGCCGAACTTGACTTTCGGCGGCCGAACCTGGGTTTTCCTCCAAAGACTTTTCATGCAAAAGCTCTTTTAAAAACATACTTAAAACCATTAAGAACATGAAAACACATCATAAAAACATACTTTTACCCTTCTAGAGGTTTTCGACATCCGGGATTCCACCGGACGGTAGGAATTTCGATACCGGAGTCTAGCCGGGTATTACACAGGTAAGGAGAAAGCCCCGGAGGAAAGGAGGCTGGAGAAGCACGAGAAGAAACATGACAAAAGGCTTGAGCCTTACAGACAGCCCTGGGAGTGAAGGGACCAAAGACCTCTCCCCCCTCGAGTCTCAGAACAGAAGCCACTCCCTTCGTGGGTTCCAAAGAAGCCGACCCCACTTAATGCCTCTAGAGCCGAAGTGCTCATGGCTGTCCAAGACAAGGAATTCTTACAGTGGCCCAGACCTCTGAGAACGGAAGCCGACCAGCGAAATCCTGACAAATACTGTCAGTTCCATCGTACTCATGGCCACGACACCAATAACTGCTTCCAGTTGATCACAGAAATAGAGAGGCTGATAAAAAGAGGGCACCTGAAGAACTTCATGAAGAAACCGGAAGGACAGAGACCCCAGCCCAATCCGGCAGTCCAAGCGCCGAGGAGAACGGGATCCAACCCCGTAAATGATGGGTCCGGTGGGACCATCAATATGATTGTAGGAGACACAGGGGGTCGGATGAGCCGAAGGGGGAAAAAGAGGAGTAGAGAGGGAGAAAACAGCAGTGTTGAGGTCATGCAGGTCGTCGAACACTCTTCAACGGCCATCACTTTCTCTTCAGAGGACGCTCAGGGTGTTCAGATGCCTCATGACGATGCCCTTGTCATTGAAGCTGTCATTCACAACTACCGGGTAAAGAAGATCTTGGTGGATGACGGGAGCAAGGTGAATCTGCTGCCTTACCGAGTCTTCCAGCAGATGGGAATTCCCGAAGAGCAACTGGTTCGGGACTAGGCCCCGATTAAAGGGATTGGAGGAACACCAGTGACGGTAGAAGGGAAGGTAAAGCTAGCCCTTACTTTGGGAGAAGCACCAAGGACTCGCACCCATTATGCGATGTTCCTAGTGGCTAAACTCCCCCTGAGCTACAACGCGATCCTGGGAAGACTTGCGCTGTTTGACTTTGAGGCTGTCACCAGTATCAGATATCTGGCAATGAAGTTTCCAACAGAGGCAGGGGTGGAAATAGTTCGGGGAAGCCAGGAGGAAGCAAGAGCGGTATACCTAGCTACGGTAGCAGAGCCGAGCTCAACAGAAGATAGGCTGGATTCAGAAGTCCTGGAAGTCCGAGACGAGAGAACAGAGGCCAGGACAGAGCCGGTGGGGGAACTGGAGATTTTTCCCTTATCAAAAGCAGAAACAGATAAAGTCTTTAGTGTCAACGCCGGCCTCACCAAAGAACAGAAGACCGAGGTCATGGCCTTGATCCGAAGTCACGCGTCAAGCTTCGCCTGAAAGCCTTCGGACATGCCCGAAATTGATCCCGAGGTGATGACCCATAAGTTGAACGTCCTCCCCGAAGCCAGGCCGGTTGTAATACCCGGCTCGAGTCCGGCATCGGAATTTCTGTAGTTCGGTGGAATCTCGGGTGTCGGAACCCTCGAGAAGGGTAATACATAAGTTTTCATGTGTGTGTTTTAAGAGTTTTGAATGTTTTAAAGTGTTAAAGGAAATGAGTTTTGAAAGAAAAGCAATAAGGGAGAAATGCAAAGGTTCGGCCGCCGAAGGTCACTTTCGGCCGCCGAACATTACATGGTTTCGGCTTCACGTTCGGCTGCCGAAGGTGGTCTGGCCAGCCACCTATTTAAGGGCCAAGGGTCGGTGGAAGGAGGATATTTCTCCTCCACTTGCAGCCAAAGGTGAACCAAAACCTTCTCACGTTGACTTTGATGACTTTCCATGATTTTCACCAAATCTTTCCAAGTTTTTAAGAGTTTTGGTGATTTTTGAAGGTTTTAAGCAAAAAGAGCAAAGTTTGAAGCTTGGAGCTTTGAGAAGGGATTTCTCCATATCTCCACGTTAGGATCCTTCATCCTCAAGTTATTTAAGAGGTAAGTGAAGATCCTGAGCTTCTTTGATAAGTTTTGAAGGTTTTATGAAGTTTGTATGGGTAGTATGCATGTTTAGGTTTAGGTGAGGTTTTTGGTGATGTTTGGTGTTCAAGCATGTTTAAGTGTTATGTGCTATGTTTGTTTGAGGTTTAGGAGAGTTTTGAACCTCTTTATGCATGATATATGGTCTGTGCTAGTTGGGAGTAGTTGATATGCATGTTGGGTAAATTTTGGGGTGAGTTTGCATGAAATAGAGCAGGGTTCTGCCCTTCGGGCAAAACCAGGTTCGACCGCCGAACCCCTTGTGGAGGCAGTTTCGGCTGCCAAAGCTTGCCCCCGAAAGCTAGGCTTTCGGTTTAGAAAGGGACTTTCGGCCACCGAAAGAGGGAGTTCGGCCGCCGAAAGTGTGTGAGTTTCGTCTCTGGACGAGACCTTCGGCCGCCGAAGGTGCCGCCGAACATGCATGAGTTTCGTCTCTGGAGAGGGGTTTCGGCCGCCGAACCTGCCGCCGAAAGTGCCCTGTCCAGCCTTCTTTTGCATGCTTTATGTGATCTTTTGAGGATGTCTTAGGGGGTTTCTTGGGGAGTTATCAGAGATGTTTTGAGTAAGTTTGGTCCCTCATTTTAAGTCCACCTGTGTAGGCTCGGACCAAAGGAACCCAGGAGATCAGCAGAGATAGTTGTCCAGTGGTTGTTCCGAGTCTGTCAAAGGTGAGTAGAAATGGATTTAAACTTTCATTTAATTCCGAAAGCACGTTCATGCATCATGATCATATATAGTAGGTTGATTGCACTAGTTCACGAATATGCTGCATTGCATTATTCTATGATTGATAAGATCAAGAGCAATCCGTGAGAGGAAGGACGCTTGCATGAACTCTCTAGGGAAGGACGCTTGCGTGAACCCAATACGGATAGTATCCAGTAACGTGAGATGATTGTGTTATGATGCATTCCATGAGAGCATGTTTTATTGTCTACTCACTGGGCTAGTTTAGCTCATCCCTCTCCCCTCATCCCAGTTTTGCAGGTTTTAGTCTTCAGAGTTCAGAGAGTGAGCTTAGCAGGGTATAGAAGAAATGAAGGATATGTAATAGTTAGAGTGGACATGTAATTTTAAAGAGATAGTTAATGTTGTGTAGTGTATAGAATTGTGCTTGACTCTTGCAAGAGTTGTGATACTTTTGTATATACATGATCCGTTTATGAAAATGATTTTATTACATATGTATGAAAACCAGGCTTGCCACAGATGAGTTTAGCCCGCCTAGAGCAAAGATGAGAGCTCTAGCAGGGGTTTATAGTACAGATGTTAGTGCATGCACAGGTTAAGCCGTGGTACAGAGAAAGAATTTTAATTTTTACAGAAAATGTATGATCATGTATGAGTTTTTACAGGTACACAGAGTTCACAGTAGGCTTACTACGGGTCCCGGCGGCCTTAAGCCGATCTGGATCCTAGTGCCGGTAATAGTCCGGTTTTCGGGCTGTTACAGAGTGTTATCAGAGCACAAGGTTCGTATGGTCGGACCTATAGAGAAAGATGGGCTCAGAGAGGTTTAAGTTGGTCAAGCACAATAGGAAAACATGTCCACTAGGATAGGAGGTTAGGCCTATCTATTTGATGATGATGTGAAATGCCATGAGTTATGCATGAGCATTGTATTATATGTTATGTATGTTTGAGGTTCATGTATTCTCACATGGCCTATATGTTGCTGATGAGCTATGTGTATGCTATTTTTCAAAAAGTTAAGATGCGAGGAACTCGTCGATCCGCGAGATTGACTGGAGTCCCACCTGTAAGTGAGGGTACAGCTGCTCGTCCACCTGCCTTGCCAAGGGCAAGATCTCACAGGTCAAGCAAGGAAGGAACGTCACGAGACCCGAGAAGGTCTTCTGACGAGAGCAGAAGAGGAGTAAGCAGAGGGGGAAGGTCAGTAGAGGAGAGAGGTGTGATGGAGGGTGATCAGCGTAGAGATGGAAGCATGGGTGTCGGAAGGTCAGAAGAAGGTATGGAGGAGTCCCAGGGAGGCGTACAGGCCTCGGGGTTTGGCTATCCACCCTTTCCACAGGGCCCGGGGTATCCGATGGGAGGCACGTCGGATTACTCTAGCTTTGCCCCATATCCACCCTATATGCCTTACATGCCTTATCCTTCCTTTTATCCACCATATCCTATGTATCCACCCCAACCTTTCCATCCAAGTCCAGCACAGCCGGAAGTAAGAGAAGCAGTACCTCCACCACCACCACCTGAACCAGTCGCCCCTGTTGTGGAAGCACAACAACCCAATTCTTCAGGGGGAAGTAAGGTGAAGATGACAGAATACTTGAAGTTGGATGCTCCTAAATTCAATACGGGAGATGATCCCTTTGAGTATCTTGGTGCAGTCAGAATGATAGCGAGTGAGTTGGGAGTTGATGATCATAGGGCCATCGAGATGGCAGGGTTCACCTTAAAGTGCAAGAAAGCCAGAGAATGGTTCAAGAACTATGTGGACCCCAGGATAGACAGTATGACATGGGAAGAGTTCGCCAATGAATTTGCAGGGTGGGCTTTTCCTGACAGTTCCAGAGAAATGAAGATGGTGGAATTCGAACAGTTGAGACAGACGGAGGGAATGAGTGTAGATGAGTACACTGACAAGTTTTTGGATTTGTTCCAATATGTGGGACAAGCATACGACACCGACAAGAAGAAAGCGAAGAGATATGCCATGAGATTACACCTCAGGTATTCTTCTCTAATCCTGGCAGCTGATAAAGAGAGTTTTCACTCAATTGTTGATGCAGCGAGAATGATGGAGGCTAGTGCCAGTTTCCAAGGGACAGTTAGGCAGCCGGTGGCACAGTCCTCAGGTTCTAAAGTTCCTGGTGCAGCTGCTTCAGGGGATAGGAGAGGAGAGAAGGGTAAAGGGAAAAAGAGCAGATTCTGGGGCAGAATGAAATCCAGTTTAGGAATGGGTAGAGGCTCAGGTTCTGGCGCTGATAGACCAGTATGTCCAAACTGTGGAAGGCAGCATGGAGGAGTCTGTTTGAAGGGATCTACAGCCTGCTACAGATGTGGGCAGGAAGGGCATATGACAAAGCAGTGTCCTAGCATGACCTCTATGGCATCATCTCAGCAAATGACATCTGGAAGTGTGGCACAGCCAGCCGCTCCAGCTATACCCCAGAGCAGTGGTAGAGGAAGAGGGAGAGGGTCAGCCTCTTCTTCAGCAGGTTCCCGAGGTGCAGGTCCGTCAGCTCTAGCACGGATTTTCACCATGACTCAACAGGAGGCAGACACTTCGAACACAGTGGTGTCAGGTAATCTCATCATTGGGTGTTCAGAGGTGTATGCTTTGATGGACCCCGGTGCTTCTCACTCTTTCATTTCTTCTAGAGCAGCAGAGAGGTTGGGCCTGATGGTGTCCGAGTTAGAGTGTCCTCTTTGGGTCAGTGGACCCAAATGTGATCCATCTTTGGCAGAGTCAGTCTGTCGGTTCAGTCCAGTGTGCATAGAGGGTAGATACCTTCCAGTTGACCTGGTGGTTCTAGAGTTGACAGATTTTGATGTCATTCTAGGGATGGATTGGTTATCTACGTATGATGCTACTCTGAATTGTAGAGACAAGGTAGTGAGTTTCAGAGATCAGAATGGATCAGAGTGTGTCTTCAGAGGAGATAGGAGAGGGACACCTAAGGGGTTGATATCAGCCCTTCAGGCTCATAGGTTGTTGAGGAGAGGTTGTCAGGGGTTCCTAGCTCATATGAGAGAGTTAGACAAGTAGGTTAGGGAACCATCCTCAGTACCAGTTGTTAGAGAGTTCCCAGATGTGTTTCCTGAAGAGCTTCCAGGACTACCACCTGATAGGGAAATAGAGTTCGAGATCGAATTGATGCCTGGTACCAGACCGATCTCTATTCCTCCCTACAGGATGGCACCAGCAGAGCTGAAAGAGCTAAAAGAGCAGTTACAGGACTTGGTAGACAAGCGGTTCATCCGCCCGAGTACCTCACCCTGGGGTGCTCCAGTACTGTTTGTCAGGAAGAAGGATGGATCTCTTCGACTTTGTATTGACTACAGGCAGTTGAACAAAGTCACTATCAAGAATAAGTATCCTCTACCCAGGATCGATGATCTATTCGACCAGCTAGCAGGAGCAGGTTGTTTCTCAAAGATAGATCTGAGATCCGGATACCACCAGTTGAAGATCAGGGAAGGAGATGTAGCGAAGACCGCTTTCAGGACCAGATATGGGCATTATGAGTTCCTAGTAATGCCGTTCGGGTTAACTAACGCCCCTGCAGCATTCATGGATCTCATGAACAGGGTGTTCAGGGAGTACCTGGATAGCTTTGTGATCGTCTTTATTGATGATATCTTAGTGTACTCCAGGAATGCAGAGGAGCATGCCCAGCATCTGCGGATAGTGCTGCAGACCTTGAGAGAGCATGGCTTGTATGCTAAGTTCTCCAAGTGCGAGTTCTGGCTCAGGAGCATTTCCTTTTTGGGACACGTAGTATCAGAGGAAGGAATAGCAGTAGATCCCAAGAAGGTAGAGGCAGTAGCCAATTGGCCTACACCCACTACAGTGACAGAGATCAAGAGTTTTCTGGGTTTGGCAGGCTACTATCGGAGGTTTGTTCAAGACTTTTCGAAGATAGCTGCTCCTATGACCAGACTGACCAGAAAGAATCAGAAGTTCGTATGGTCAGAGGAATGTGATGAGAGTTTTGAAGAGTTGAAGAGACGGTTGACTTCAGCACCGGTGTTAGCTCTGCCGATCAGTGATGAAGATTTCACAGTGTTCTGTGATGCATCCCGAGTGGGATTAGGTTGTGTGTTAATGCAGAATGACAGAGTGATAGCTTATGCTTCTAGACAGCTGAAGAAGCACGAGCTAAACTACCCGACACACGATCTAGAGATGACAGCTGTTATCTTTGCACTTAAGATGTGGAGGCATTACCTCTATGGGGTAAAGTGTGAGATCTACACAGATCATAAGAGCCTGCAGCACATCTTAAGCCAGAGAGAGCTAAACTTGAGGCAGAGACAGTGGGTAGAATTGCTCAGTGATTACGATTGCAAAATCCAGTATCATCTGGGTAAGGCTAATGTTGTAGCTGATGCCTTAAGCCGGAAGTCACTTGGCAGTTTATCCCACATTGCAGTAGAGAGAAGGCCGGTGGTGAAGGACTTCTACAAGCTCGTAGATGAAGGGCTACAGTTGCAGTTATCTGGTACAGGTGCTTTGATTGCACAGATGAGAGTTACACCTGTGTTTCTAGAGCAAGTGGCTCTGAAACAGCACGAGGATCCTGAATTAGTGAAGATTGCCAGGACTGTTCAGTCTGGCAACAGTACTGAGTTCAGATTTGACAGTGAGGGGATTCTTCGGCACGGGAAGAGGTTATGTGTACCAGATGACAGCAGTTTGAAGGAAGACATTATGAGAGAAGCTCATAATGCGAGGTATAGCGTTCACCCTGGAGCCACCAAGATGTATCAAGATCTGAGAAGGGTGTATTTGTAACGACCCCAAAATGGACCGTCACCGGCGCTAGGATTCAGGTCGGCTTAAGGCCGCCAGAACCCGTAGCAAGCCTGCTATACTCTCTGTGTACCTGTACAACTCATACATGATCATACATTTTCTGTGAAAATAAAACTCTTTTCTGAACCAAGGCTTAACCTGTGCATGCACTATCTCTGTACTCTGTACTCATGTACTCTGTACTCTGTATCCCTGACTAGAGCTTGCTCTAGGTGGGTTAACTCATACCTGTTAAGCCTGGTTTTCACATACAGGAAAACATATATACATTTACAGATCATGTACAACACATACATCACTAGGTCTAGGTCAAGTAACAACTATTACATCTCTTTAATATTACATGTCCACTCTAAGCTATTACAGATCTCTTTACTTTTTCTGTACTCTGCTGGACTGTCCCTGTACACTGTACACTGAACCTGCAAAACTGGGGTTAAGGGAGTGGGATGAGCTCTATAGCCCAGTGAGTAGAACAGTAAAACATCTCAGTAACATATGATCTCATGGAATGCACCATATCACAGACAAGCCACATCAAGAGTAAACCTGTCACCACATAGTCCCAGTAACTCTGTGCCAGGGCGTAGAATCGAGCACCTGGTCTTCCTGTCATATATGTATATGTGTATATAACACCTGTGAACTTACCATTGCCAGGGCGTAGTCAAAGGCTCCTGGACTTTGCTATATACCTGCCAGGGCGTAGTCAAAGGCTCCTGGACTTTGCTATACATGCCAGGGCGTAGTCAAAGGCTCCTGGACTTTGCTATACATGCCAGGGTGTAGTCAAAGGCTCCTGGACTTCCTGTCTGAGACTATTGGATCATTCAGCATTCACTCACATCACCAAATAACAATGCAATGCTTCATATTCGTGTATACTAATGCAATCAACCTATGGCATAATCATGATGCATGAGAGATGCTAAAAGCAGTTTATGATTCAATTAAAAGTCATCCGTTTAGTTCCACTCACCTCTGGCTATCTGGACTGACTGACTTTGCAGGTTCTGAACCTCTAGAGCAGGACTCACTGCTGCTCTCTCTGGTTCCTCTGGTCTGTACACATAAAGACATAACTGAGGGACCAAACTAGCTTATGACTAACTCTATTTAAACTCCCCAAGAATCCCCTAACACTCTCTCTAAACGTCATGCAAAACATGCAAAAGAAAAGCTGGACAGAACACTTTCGGCGGCAGGTTCGGCGGCCGAATGTCCTCTCCAGAGACAAAACTCAAGCACCTTCGGCGGCACCTTCGGCGGCCGAATCCCCCAAACAGAGCCGAACATGCACAACTCGCGGGGGCAAGCTGTGGCAGCCTAAACTACCATGCAAGAGGTTCGGTGGCCGAATGAACTTTCGGCTGCCGAACCTGAGTTCATCCAGAACTCAGCTTCAACGGCAACCCATCTCCTTCTTTCCTTCAACTTCTCAAACCATGCAAACGTCACCTCCTCACCATACATATACTCATGTATATGATCACAGGGGTCCAAAACTAGCTAATACCCCAAACAACAAAACAAACATAACACATAAGCATATATACATGCATAACTCATCAAAAACACTACTTCTCACTTAACCATGCATCTCTCTCCCTAACTTCCATAAAACCTGCACAAAACACATAAAACCATGGTCAAAAGCATCACTTACCTCCTGTAGCAAGAAGCTAAACACTCTGACCAAGGGAAAACGGATCACCTCGTCTCAAACTCGCAAACTCTCTCTCAAACTCACTTTTTGCTTCAAACCCTTCAAAACGTGGTAAATGAGCAAACTCCTGCCTGAGCTGCTCAAAACACTTGCAGATGAGTCATAGAAGACGTGGCTACTTCATGGCAAGAATCTGAAGCCAACATCTGTCAAAACACATGACTCAGCGCACTAGCCAACTCAGCTTCGGCTGCCCAATCACATGCACACGCATGCAACCTTCGGGGGCCGAACTTCCCTTCGGAAGCCAAACACTTTCGGCGGCCGAACTTACTTTCGGCGGCCGAACTTGGCTCAACTGCCTTAGGTCATTGCAACGCAAAACTCAAAACTAAAGAACTGTAAAACCATAAAACACCTCATAACACATAGAAACCATAACTCCTACCCTTATATAGAATCCCAACACCCCGGAGTCCACCAAACAACAGGAATTCCGGTGCCGGATTCTAGCCGGGTATTACATTCTCCCCTCCTTAAGAACATTCGTCCTCGAATGGTCCTAAAACATACAAAAACAAAACACAAGGAGGAAACTAACCTCAAAACAAATATGGATACTGCTGGAGCATAGACTCCCGCGTCTCCCATGTGCACTCTTCTAGGTTATGGTGGTTCCATAGGACTTTCACCATCAGAATCTCCTTGTTCCTTAGCTGTCTGATCTGCGTGTCCAGAATCCGCACTGGCTGCTCTATATAGGTGAGATCTGTATGAATCTCCACCTC
This sequence comes from Manihot esculenta, assembly GCF_001659605.2. Lineage (NCBI taxonomy): Eukaryota > Viridiplantae > Streptophyta > Magnoliopsida > Malpighiales > Euphorbiaceae > Manihot > Manihot esculenta. The sequence continues at coordinate 7,633,784 of NC_035164.2, read as the reverse complement.
AGGCTCACTCAGAACCTGATTCGGATCTGACACAAACTGTCGTAGCATAGAAACATGAAATACCGGGTGAATCCTCTCCATAGAAGCAGGTAAATCCAGCTTATACGACACATTTCCGATCCTCTGCAACACCTCAAAGGGTCCAATGTACCGTGGAGCTAATTTACCTTTCTTCCCAAAACGAACCACTCCTTTCATTGGAGACACTTTCAGCAATACCCAATTACCTTCTTGAAACTCTAACTGCTTTCTGCGCACGTCTGCATAACTTTTCTGTCTACTTTGAGCTGTTCTGATTCTCTCTCTGATCATGGGTACCATTCTACTGGTAATGTCTATTAACTCTGGCCCTGCAAGAGCCTTCTCTCCTACCTCTTCCCAACAAACAGGGGATCTGCATTTCCTCCCATACAAAGCGTCATAAGGAGCCATCCCAATGCTAGCATGATGACTGTTATTGTAGGCAAACTCCACCAAAGGTAGATGTTGCCTCCAAGAACCGCCAAAGTCTAACACACAAAGGCGAAGCATATCCTCTATGGTCTGGATGGTCCTTTCTGACTGTCCATCAGTCTGTGGGTGGAAAGCAGTACTAAAATCCAATCTCGTGCCCATCGCACTTTGCAGACTCCGCCAAAAGCGGGAAGTAAACTGAGGTCCTCTGTCTGAAACTATAGACACTGGGACTCCATGTAATCTCACTATCTCATCCAGATAGACCTGTGCCAACTTATCCACAGAATAGTTACTCCGTACTGGAAGAAAATGAGCAGATTTCGTGAGTCTGTCCACAATCACCCATATCGAGTCTATCCTGTTGGACGCTACTGGTAAACCCACTACAAAATCCATGGCTATGTTCTCCCATTTCCACTCTGGAATCGGTAATGGGTTAAGCATTCCTGCTGGTTTCTGATGCTCTAATTTCACCCTCTGACAAACCTCACAGGCTGTCACGAATTGCGCCACTTCTTTCTTCATGGCTGGCCACCAATAGACCCTTTTCAGATCCTGATACATCTTGGTGGCTCCTGGGTGAACACTATACCTCGCATTATGAGCTTCCCTCATAATGTCTTCCTTCACACTGCCCCTATCTGGTACACAAAGTCGACTCCCATAGCGAAGGATCCCTTTACTGTCAAATCTGAATTCTACACTATTGCCTGACTGAACAGTCCTAGCAATTTTCATCAACTCAGGGTCCTCATGCTGTCTCTGAGCTATCTGCTCCAGAAACACAGGTGTCACTCGCATCTGTGCGATCAACGCTCCTGTACCAGACAATTCTAGCTGTAAGCCCTCGTCAAAGAGCTTATAAAGCTCCATCACAACTGGTCTCCGCTCTGCTGCTATATGGGATAAACTGCCTAGTGACTTCCGGCTTAGAGCGTCTGCGACAACATTCGCCTTACCCGGATGATACTGGATCTTACAATCATAATCATTGAGCAATTCGACCCACCTTCTCTGCCTCAAATTCAGCTCTCTCTGACTTAAGATGTACTGTAAACTCTTGTGATCAGTGAAGATCTCGCATTTAACCCCGTAGAGGTAATGCCTCCACATCTTAAGTGCAAAGATAACTGCTGCCATCTCTAGGTCATGGGTAGGGTAATGCAACTCGTGCTTCTTCAACTGTCTAGAAGCATAAGCGATTACTCTATTACTCTGCATCAATACACAACCCAAGCCTACTCGAGATGCATCACAGAACACTGTGAACTCTTCATTACTGACAGGCAGAGCTAACACTGGTGCTGTTGTCAATCTCCTCTTGAGCTCCTCAAAGCTCTCTTCACACTGGTCTGACCAGATAAACCTCTGGTTCTTCTGAGTTAATTTGGTCATAGGAGCTGCTATCTTTGAGAAGTTCTGAACGAACCTCCTGTAGTAACCTGCCAGTCCCAGAAAGCTTTTAATCTCAGTCACTGTCGTGGGTCTGGGCCAGTTAGCTACAGCCTCTATCTTCTTGGGGTCTACCTCAATACCCTCTGCTGCTACCACATGTCCCAAGAAGGCAATGCTCCGTAACCAAAACTCACACTTCGAGAACTTGGCATACAAACCATGCTCTCTCAGTGTCTGCAGAACAATCCTCAGATGTTGGGCATGCTCCTCTGCATCTCTGGAATACACTAAGATATCATCGATAAACACAATGACAAAGTGATCCAGAAACTCACTAAATACTCTGTTCATGAGATCCATAAATGCTGCAGGGGCGTTAGTCAACCCGAACGGCATCACTAAGAACTCATAATGCCCATATCTGGTCCGGAAAGCTGTCTTAGGCACATCTGCCTCTCTGACTCGTAACTGATGATACCCAGATCTCAGATCTATTTTCGAGAAACAACCTGCTCCAGCTAACTGGTCAAATAGATCATCAATCCGAGGTAAGGGATACCTATTCTTGATAGTGACCTTGTTCAACTGTCTGTAGTCGATACAAAGTCTGAGGGATCCATCCTTCTTTCTGACAAAGAGCACTGGAGCACCCCAAGGTGAGGTACTAGGGCGGATGAAACCCTTATCTACCAAGTCCTGCAACTGTGCTTTTAACTCTGTTAACTCAGCTGGCGCCATCCTGTAGGGAGGAATAGAGATAGGTCTAGTACCGGGCAATAATTCAATTGCAAACCCTATCTCCCTATCAGGTGGTAGTCCTGGCAAATCGTCTGGGAACACATCGAGAAACTCTCGGACTACTGGTACTGTGGCTGGGTCCCTAACCTGACTGTCTAGCTCTCTCACATGAGCTAGAAACCCCTGACAACCCCTCCTAAGCAAACGACGAGCCTGAAGGGCTGAAATCATACCTCTGGGTGTACCTCTCCTGTCTCCTCTGAAGACACACTCTGACCCATCCTGGTCTCTGAGACTCACTAGCTTCTCTCGACAGTCCAACGTAGCACTATATGCAGATAGCCAATCCATCCCTAGAATGACATCAAAATCTGTCAAGTCTAGAACCACAAGGTCAGCTGGAAGGCATCTACCCTCTATGAACACTGGACTGCAACGACAGACTGACACTGCCACTGATGGGTCACATCTAGGTCCACTGACCCAGAGAGGATACTCTAACTCAGAACTGATCAAACCCAACCTCGCTATGGCTCTCGAAGCAATAAAGGAATGAGAAGCACCGGGGTCCATCAAAGCATACACATCTGAACACCCAATGATGAGATTACCTGCCACCACTGTGTTCGACGTGTTAGCCTCCTCCTGTGTCACTGTGAAAATCCGTGCTGGGGCTATCGGATTTCCACCTCGGGAACCTGCTGCTGAAGTAGAGGCTACCCCTCTCCCTCTACCTCTGCCACTAGTCTGAGGCATGACTGGAGCTGCTGGCCGTACAACTGGCTGTACCACACTGCCTGAACTCATCTGCTGGGATGGTGCAAAAGTCATCTGCGGACAATCCCGAGCAATATGCCCTTCCTGTCCACATCGAAAACAAGCTGTAGATCCCAACCGACAAACTCCTCCATGTGGTTTTCCGCATCGTCTGCAGACTGGAGCTGTGCCAGAGCTTGAGCCACTACCTATTCCCAGACCTGACTTGACTTTACTCCAGAACCCTTTCCTTGTTCCTCTCGCTCTATCCCATCTCTTACTGCCTGTAGAACCTGAACTGGGGGCCTTAGAACCCGAAGCCTGTGCCCTTGACTGTTTCTGAATATTGGCACTAGCTTCCATCTTCCTGGCTGCATCTATAATAGAGTGAAAACTCTCCTTTTCGGCTGGAAGGATCAAAGAAGAATACCTGGGATGAAGTCTCATGGTATATCTCCTCGCCTTCTTCTGCTCAGTATCATAGGCCTGACCCACGTACTGAAGCAAATCCAGGAACCTATCTGTGAATTCATCAACACTCATCTCATCTGTTTGTCTCAACTGTTCAAACTCAATTATCTTCAGCTCTCTGGAACTATCAGGAAAAGCCCACCCTGCAAACTCATTAGCGAACTCTCCCCATGACATGCTGTCCATTCTAGGCTCCACATAATGCTTAAACCATTCTTTGGCTTTCCTACATTTTAATGTGAAACCTGCCATCTCAATGGCTCTCCTATCCTCTGCTCCCAATTCACTGGTGATCATCCTAACTGCTCTGAGGTAATCAAATGGATCATCTCCCGTGTTGTATTTAGGAGCATCCAATTTCAAGTACTCCGTCATTTGGACTTTACCTCCAGATGAGCTCGGTTCATGTCTGTCAACAACAGGGGCTACTGGTTCTGGTGGTAGTACTGGTTCATTTGGCACTGGTTCATTTATTTCTGGGTGTGCTGCACTTGGATGTATAGGGGAAGATGGATACATAGGATATGGTGGATATGATGGGTAATACTGAGGATATGGCATATATGGCATGTATGTAGGATATGGGTCAAAACGAGAGTACTCCGACATACCCTCCATCGGATACTCTGGCTCCTGAAACAAGGATGGATAGCCATAACCTGAGGCCTGAACACCTCCAAAAGAGTCTCCCATACCTTCATCCATAGACGGATCAGTCTCCATAGCCTCCCTCTCTTCCTCTGATCTTCCTCCCTTAGCTGTTCCTCTTCTGCTCTCGTCGACAGACCTTCTAGGGTCTAGTGACATACCTTCCCTGCTAGATCTCTGAGACCTTGCCCTTGGCAATGCAGGAGGACGAGCAGCTGGTCTCTCACTCTCTGGTGGGACTCCAGTCAATCGAGCTGATCGACGAGTTCCGCGCATCTTTATTCTGGAAACACAACATATAACATACCACTTAGCACATAAAGATCACATATCAATCATACACATACAATAGCAGATAGGACTCAAGACCCTATCCTAGTGGACATGATTTCCTATTGTGCTTGACCACTTCTAACCTATCTGAGCCCAACACTGTCTCTATAGGTCCGATCATGTGAACCTAGGGCTCTGATACCAATCTGTAACGACCCTAAAATGGACCGTCACCGGCGCTAGGATTCAGGTCGGCTTAAGGCCGCCAGAACCCGTAGCAAGCCTGCTATACTCTCTGTGTACCTGTACAACTCATACATGATCATACATTTTCTGTGAAAATAAAACTCTTTTCTGAACCAAGGCTTAACCTGTGCATGCACTATCTCTGTACTCTGTACTCATGTACTCTGTACTCTGTATCCCTGACTAGAGCTTGCTCTAGGTGGGTTAACTCATACCTGTTAAGCCTGGTTTTCACATACAGGAAAACATATATACATTTACAGATCATGTACAACACATACATCACTAGGTCTAGGTCAAGTAACAACTATTACATCTCTTTAATATTACATGTCCACTCTAAGCTATTACAGATCTCTTTACTTTTTCTGTACTCTGCTGGACTGTCCCTGTACACTGTACACTGAACCTGCAAAACTGGGGTTAAGGGAGTGGGATGAGCTCTATAGCCCAGTGAGTAGAACAGTAAAACATCTCAGTAACATATGATCTCATGGAATGCACCATATCACAGACAAGCCACATCAAGAGTAAACCTGTCACCACATAGTCCCAGTAACTTTGTGCCAGGGCGTAGAATCGAGCACCTGGTCTTCCTGTCATATATGTATATGTGTATATAACACCTGTGAACTTACCATTGCCAGGGCGTAGTCAAAGGCTCCTGGACTTTGCTATATACCTGCCAGGGCGTAGTCAAAGGCTCCTGGACTTTGCTATACATGCCAGGGCGTAGTCAAAGGCTCCTGGACTTTGCTATACATGCCAGGGCGTAGTCAAAGGCTCCTGGACTTCCTGTCTGAGACTATTGGATCATTCAGCATTCACTCACATCACCAAATAACAATGCAATGCTTCATATTCGTGTATACTAATGCAATCAACCTATGGCATAATCATGATGCATGAGAGATGCTAAAAGCAGTTTATGATTCAATTAAAAGTCATCCGTTTAGTTCCACTCACCTCTGGCTATCTGGACTGACTGACTTTGCAGGTTCTGAACCTCTGGAGCAGGACTCACTGCTGCTCTCTCTGGTTCCTCTGGTCTGTACACATAAAGACATAACTGAGGGACCAAACTAGCTTATGACTAACTCTATTTAAACTCCCCAAGAATCCCCTAACACTCTCTCTAAACGTCATGCAAAACATGCAAAAGAAAAGCTGGACAGAACACTTTCGGCGGCAGGTTCGGCGGCCGAATGTCCTCTCCAGAGACGAAACTCAAGCACCTTCGGCGGCACCTTCGGCGGCCGAATCCCCCAAACAGAGCCGAACATGCACAACTCGCGGGGGCAAGCTGTGGCAGCCTAAACTACCATGCAAGAGGTTCGGCGGCCGAATGAACTTTCGGCTGCCGAACCTGAGTTCATCCAGAACTCAGCTTCAACGGCAACCCATCTCCTTCTTTCCTTCAACTTCTCAAACCATGCAAACGTCACCTCCTCACCATACATATACTCATGTATATGATCACAGGGGTCCAAAACTAGCTAATACCCCAAACAACAAAACAAACATAACACATAAGCATATATACATGCATAACTCATCAAAAACACTACTTCTCACTTAACCATGCATCTCTCTCCCTAACTTCCATAAAACCTGCACAAAACACATAAAACCATGGTCAAAAGCATCACTTACCTCCTGTAGCAAGAAGCTAAACACTCTGACCAAGGGAAAACGGATCACCTCGTCTCAAACTCGCAAACTCTCTCTCAAACTCACTTTTTGCTTCAAACCCTTCAAAACGTGGTAAATGAGCAAACTCCTGCCTGAGCTGCTCAAAACACTTGCAGATGAGTCATAGAAGACGTGGCTACTTCATGGCAAGAATCTGAAGCCAACATCTGTCAAAACACATGACTCAGCGCACTAGCCAACTCAGCTTCGGCTGCCCAATCACATGCACACGCATGCAACCTTCGGGGGCCGAACTTCCCTTCGGAAGCCAAACACTTTCGGCGGCCGAACTTACTTTCGGCGGCCGAACTTGGCTCAACTGCCTTAGGTCATTGCAACGCAAAACTCAAAACTAAAGAACTGTAAAACCATAAAACACCTCATAACACATAGAAACCATAACTCCTACCCTTATATAGAATCCCAACACCCCGGAGTCCACCAAACAACAGGAATTCCGGTGCCGGATTCTAGCCGGGTATTACAGTATTGGTGGCCAGCAATGAAGAGAGAAGTGGCACAGTTTGTGTCAGCCTGCGAAACATGTTAAAGGGTGAAGCTAGAACACCAGAAGCCGGCTGGAATGCTTAACCCACTGCGATTCCAGAGTGGAAATGGGAGAACATAGCTATGGATTTTGTAGTGGGGTTACCGGCGACGTCTAACAGACTAGACTCCATATGGGTGATTGTGGATAGACTCACTAAATCTGCTCACTTCATTCCAGTTAGGAGTAACTACTCTGTGGACAAATTGGCGCAGGTGTATGTAGAAGAGATAGTGAGGCTTCATGGAGTTCCAGTGTCGATCGTATCAAATAGAGGACCTCAGTTCACCTCCAGGTTTTGGCAGAGTCTGCAGAGTGAAATGGGCACAAGATTGGAGTTCAGCACTGCTTTCCATCCACAGACAGACGGTCAGTCAGAGAGGACCATCCAAACCATAGAAGATATGTTGAGAATGTGTGTGTTAGACTTTGGCGGTTCTTGGAGGCAGCATCTACCTCTGGTGGAGTTTGCCTACAACAACAGCCATCATGCTAGCATAGGGATGGCCCCTTATGAAGCTCTGTATGGAAGGAAGTGCCGGACACCTGTTTGTTGGGAAGAGGTAGGAGAGAAGGCTCTTGCAGGGCTAGAGTTAGTAGAGATTACCAGCAAGTTGGTGCCTATTATCAGAGAGAGGATCAGAACAGCAGTGAGCAGACAGAAAAGCTATGCAGACATCCGGAGGAAGCAGATCGAATTTCAGGAGAGGGATATGGTATTGCTAAAGGTGTCTCCAATGAAGGGTGTGGTTCGCTTTGGAAAGAAGGGTAAACTAGCCCCACGGTACATTGGTCCCTTTGAGGTCTTGCAGCGGATCGGGGATGTGTCGTACAAGCTGGATTTACCTGCATCAATGGAACGAATTCACCCGGTATTCCATGTTTCTATGTTAAGGAAGTTTGTGTCAGATCCAGAGAAGGTTCTCAGTGAGCCGGAGATAGAGATCCTTGGAGATCTCACCTATGTAGAGCAGCCAGTGCGGATGTTAGACACACAGACCAGGAAGCTGAGAAACAAGGAGATACCCATGGTGAAAGTCCTATGGAACCACCACAATTTAGAAGAGTGCACTTGGGAGACACGGGAGTCTATGCTCCAGCAATATCCCCATCTGTTTTAAGGTTAGTTTTTCCCCTTTTTATGTGTTTTATGTTGTGTTAGGGACATTCGGGGACGAATGTTCTTAAGGGGGGGAGAATGTAATACCCGGCTCGAGTCCGGCATCGGAATTCCTGTAGTTCGGTGGAATCTCGGGTGTCGGAACCCTCGAGAAGGGTAATACATAAGTTTTCATGTGTGTGTTTTAAGAGTTTTGAATGTTTTAAAGTGTTAAAGGAAATGAGTTTTGAAAGAAAAGCAATAAGGGAGAAATGCAAAGGTTCAGCCGCCGAAGGTCACTTTCGGCCGCCGAACATTGCATGGTTTCGGCTTCACGTTCGGCTGTCGAAGGTGGTCTGGCCAGCCACCTATTTAAGGGCCAAGGGTCGGTGGAAGGAGGATATTTCTCCTCCACTTGCAGCCAAAGGTGAACCAAAACCTTCTCACGTTGACTTTGATGACTTTCCATGATTTTCACCAAATCTTTCCAAGTTTTTAAGAGTTTTGGTGATTTTTGAAGGTTTTAAGCAAAAAGAGCAAAGTTTGAAGCTTGGAGCTTTGAGAAGGGATTTCTCCATATCTCCACGTTAGGATCCTTCATCCTCAAGTTCTTTAAGAGGTAAGTGAAGATCCTGAGCTTCTTTGATAAGTTTTGAAGGTTTTATGAAGTTTGTATGGGTAGTATGCATGTTTAGGTTTAGGTGAGGTTTTTGGTGATGTTTGGTGTTCAAGCATGTTTAAGTGTTATGTGCTATGTTTGTTTGAGGTTTAGGAGAGTTTTGAATCTCTTTATGCATGATATATGGTCTGTGCTAGTTGGGAGTAGTTGATATGCATGTTGGGTAAATTTTGGGGTGAGGTTGCATGAAACAGAGCAGGGTTCTGCCCTTCGGGCAAAACTAGGTTCGGCCGCCGAGGGAAGGTTCGGCCGCCGAAGGAAGGTTCGGCTGCCGAACCCCTTGTGGAGGCAGTTTCGGCTGCCAAAGCTTGCCCCCGAAAGCTAGGCTTTCGGTTTAGAAAGGGACTTTCGGTCGCCGAAAGAGGGAGTTCGGCCGCCGAAAGTGTGTGAGTTTCGTCTCTGGACGAGACCTTCGGCCGCCGAAGGTGCCGCCGAACATGCATGAGTTTCGTCTCTGGAGAGGGGTTTCGGCCGCCGAACCTGCCGCCGAAAGTGCCCTGTCCAGCCTTCTTTTGCATGCTTTATGTGATCTTTTGAGGATGTCTTAGGGGGTTTCTTGGGGAGTTATCAGAGATGTTTTGAGTAAGTTTGGTCCCTCATTTTAAGTCCACCTGTGTAGGCTCGGACCAGAGGAACCCAGGAGATCAGCAGAGATAGTTGTCCAGTGGTTGTTCCGAGTCTGTCAAAGGTGAGTAGAAATGGATTTAAACTTTCATTTAATTCCGAAAGCACGTTCATGCATCATGATCATATATAGTAGGTTGATTGTACTAGTTCACGAATATGCTGCATTGCATTATTCTATGATTGATAAGATCAAGAGCAATCCGTGAGAGGAAGGACACTTGCGTGAACTCTCTGGGGAAGGACGCTTGCGTGAACCCAATACGGATAGTATCCAGTAACGTGAGATGATTGTGTTATGATGCATTCCATGAGAGCATGTTTTATTGTCTACTCACTAGGCTAGTTTAGCTCATCCCTCTCCCCTCATCCCAGTTTTGCAGGTTTTAGTCTTCAGAGTTCAGAGAGCGAGCTTAGCAGGGTATAGAAGAAATGAAGGATATGTAATAGTTAGAGTGGACATGTAATTTTAAAGAGATAGTTAATGTTGTGTAGTGTATAGAATTGTGCTTGACTCTTGCAAGAGTTGTGATACTTTTGTATATACATGATCCGTTTATGAAAATGATTTTATTACATATGTATGAAAACCAGGCTTGCCACAGATGAGTTTAGCCCGCCTAGAGCAAAGATGAGAGCTCTAGCAGGGGTTTATAGTACAGATGTTAGTGCATGCACAGGTTAAGCCGTGGTACAGAGAAAGAATTTTAATTTTTACATAAAATGTATGATCATGTATGAGTTTTTACAGGTACACAGAGTTCACAGTAGGCTTACTACGGGTCCCGGCGGCCTTAAGCCGATCTGGATCCTAGTGCCGGTAATAGTCCGGTTTCCGGGCTATTACACCGGTGAAGCAGAAAAAGAGGGTGGTAGGAAGGGAGAAGCAACAGGCTACCAGGGAGGAAGTGCAGAAGTTAGAAGAGGCAGGCTTTATTAGGGAAGTCATGTACCCGCAGTGGTTAGCTAATCCCGTACTAGTCAAAAAAGCCAATGGCAAGTATAGGATGTTCATAGATTTCACTGATCTGAATTAGGCTCGCCCTAAAGATTGTTATCCCCTCCCTGATATTAATAAAATGGTCGATTCTACGGCCGGTTTTGATTATATGTCGTCTTTGGATGCAATGTCCAGTTATCATCAAATCCCAATGGACAGGTCGAACGAAGAAAAGACCTCGTTCATAATAGAAGATGGGACTTATTGCTATAGAGCCATGCCTTTCGGATTAAAAAACGCTGGGGCAACTTACCAAAGACTGATGAACAAGATCTTTAAAAATCAGATCGGCAGAAATGTAGAAGTTTATGTGGACGATATGGTGGTCAAGATCCTAACTTTCCAACAGCATGTGGCAGATTTGAGGGAGGTATTCGGAGTATTAGATCAGTATAGAATGAAGCTGAACCCAGCAAAATGTGCCTTCTTCATCAGAGGAGGAAAATTCCTGGGATACATGGTGAGTGGGAAAGGCATCGAGCCCAACCCGGAGAAGGTAGAGGCCATACTGAATATGCCAAAACCGACCTATGTAAGAGACGTCCAGAGACTGACCGGGAGAGTGTGGCGCTTAATCGATTCATGTCGAGGTCGGCAGAAAAGTGTTTACCATTCTTCAAGAAGTTGAGGAAAGTGCCAAACTTCGAATGGACAGAAGACTGTCGAGAAGCCTTCAAAGAACTCAAAAGCTATCTCAGCTCGCCTCACGTGCTTAGTAGTCCCATAGAAGGTGAGGAACTTCTGATATACCTGGCGGCCTCTGAACAAGCAGTCAGCTCCGTATTGGTAAGGGTGGAAGAAGGAGAGCAGAAGCCTATTTTCTATGTCAGTAAGGTGCTTAAAGATGCCGAGGTCAGATATTTGAATATTGAGAAGATAACATACGCTCTACTACTGGCAGTCCGAAAGTTCAGGGTTTACCTGGAAAGCCACCAGGGAGTAGTAATGACAGATCAACCCTTGAAAAAGATTCTGCATAGACCGGAGACCTCAGGCCGGATGCTAGCTTAGTCCATTGAGATTAGTCCTTATTGCCTAGAGTATCGACCTCGAACAGCTATAAAATCTCAGGCCCTTGCTGACTTCATAGCAGAGTGCACATTCAATGAGGACAAAGGAGAATCATCTTCAGAAGTGTCGGGAAAGGAAAGAAAAGAAGAACTTTTCCAAAAGTTCAGCTGGAAGTTATATGTAGATGGGGCTTCAGGCGCCGGAGGCAGCGGTGCTGGAATAATGCTTAAGGAGCCTGGAGAATTTAAGGTTTGCTACGCCCTACGCTTAGAGTTCAAAACCTCCAATAATATGGCGGAGTATGAGGCCCTAATAAACGGCATGCTGGTGGCAATGGAGGTAGGGGCAACCGACCTCGAAGTAAATAGCGACTCACAACTAGTGGTCAATCAGATAACTGGGGCATATCAAGCTAGAGACCCAACCATGCAGAGCTACCTGACAAAAGTAAAAGCTATAGAGGCTGAACTCATAGATCGGGGAGTTACCATCAAATTTCAAAGAATACCTCAGAGAAGAAAATGAGGAAGCAGACCTGCTTAGTCGATTGTCCAAAGAAGAATTAGAACAGCTCCCCGATGAAGTGTACATACAACACGTCCATACGCCTGCTTTTAATAAAACAAACACGGTATTGCAGGTGGAACAAAGCCCGACTTGGATGACCCCATACCTAGAATACCTGGAGAAGGGAAAGCTCCCTGAGGATAAAGATGAAGCCAAAAAGATAGCAGCTCGTGCTGCCAACTACCAAGCAATAAGGGGGACCTTATACATAAAAGGGAAATCCAGCCCGTGGCTCCGGTGTGTGAGCCCGGAAGAGGCTACAAAGGTGATGAAAGAGATACACAGGGGAATGTGCGGAGCTCACGAAGGAGCAGGGACATTAGCCAATAAAATATTCAGGCAAGGGTACTACTGGCCCACTGTTAAAAGAGAAGCAGAAGAGTTTGTCCGAAGGTGCGATGTATGCCAAAGATTTGCTAATGCCATCAAAGTCCCAGCCACTCCTCAAGCCAGCATATCCAGTCCATGGCCATTCTCGCAATGGGGAATAGACATCCTGGAACCCTTCCCCAAGACCACGGGGCAGAGGAAATTCGTAGTGGTGGCTGTAGAATACTTCTCAAAATGGCCAGAGGCGGAAGCAATAGCTATGATCACAGCTCGCAAGATGATAGACTTCGTATGGGGAAACATCATCTGCAGGTTTGGCATATCGAGAGTGCTCATATCTGACAATGGCAGACAATTTGATTGCAGCACCTTCAGAGCATTCACGGCGAACATGGGCATATGGCACAAATTCTCCTCAGTAGCCCATCCTCAAACTAACGGTCAAACAGAGGTCACCAACAGAGCTATCCTCCAAGGACTGAAAAAACGGCTGGATGGGGCAAAAATGAATTGGGCAGAAGAACTCAATAGCATCCTATGGGCACTCCGAACCACCCCCAGGGCGTCCACTAAAGAAATGCCTTTTGCCCTGGCATTTGGCATTGAGGCTGTAGTCCCAATCGAGTTATAAATCCCCACACATCGAGTCCAGTTCAATAGTGAAGACACCAACGAAGATAAACTAAGAAGCAATCTAGATGCTCTAGAGGAAGTCAGGGAGGAAGCTCAAGTCCGAACTGCCACTTATCAACAACGGGCAGCCCGTTATTACAACCTAAGGGTCAGGGAAAGAAGTTTAAAGGTAGGGGACCTAGCCCTAAGAAACTTGGAAGCCACAGGAAAACGAGCGGCAGTGGGAAAGCTGGCACCGACCTGGGAGGGCCCGTTCAGAATAACAAAAGTGGTCAGGCCAGGAGTATACTGAATTGAAGATATGCAGGGAAACCCTGAACTCCATGCCTGGAATATCCAGCACTTGAAGAGGTATTTCCCCTGAAATATTTGTAAAAAAAAAGGCATTGTACTCTGAAAAACATGAATGAATGAAATAACACCATTGCTTACATAACAAGATCATCTCTATTATTGTGAATGATAATTCTCCATGAAAAAGAGAGAACAGGGCTTAGAAAACCTTCTTGAGGCATAGAGACCTCAGAGGTAGAAGACCGGGATCCCCAAGATCTCCCGGATACAAGTCCAGGATCCCCAAGATCTCCTGGCAATGAAGACCATGAGACATAGAGACCTCAGAGGTAGAAGACCGGATCCCCAAGATCTCCCGGATACAAGTCCAGAATCCCCAAGATCTCCTGGCAATGAAGACCCTGAGACATAGAGACCTCAGAGGTAGAAGACCGGGATCCCCTAGAACTCCCGGGAAAACAAAACAAAAACGGCCGGTGAGGATCTTAAAGACCTCTCGAAGCAAGAAGACCGGGATCCCCTAGAACTCTCGGGAAAACAAAGAAGACCGGGATCCCCTAGAACTCTAGGGAAAACAAAACAAAAACGGCCGGTGAGGATCTTAAAGACCTCCCGGAGCACGAAGACCGGGATCCCCTAGAACTCCCGGGAAAACAAAGAAGACCAGGATCCCCAAGAACGACCGGGAAAACAAAACAAAAACGGCCGGTGAAGGTCTTAAGGGCCTCCCGGAGTAAAGATTCCCAATATCATGTGCAGGGACAACTCATAAAAATATAGCTCCGGTCTCACACGAAAGATGAGTCCTAAGCTATCAATAAAAAACCAGACTCTGACCTCTCGAAGGAGCTCGGGGCACAATAGCCAAGAACGCCAAAGCCCTATGCCGACCTCAAAAAATGAGCTCGGTACTGGAAAATCCAATGGGAAGACCGAATTAAAGGAAAAGTGAATCCTAAGCAAAATGCGTACTAAAATACAGAGAAACAGGGACAATCATAAGAGGCACCGACCTCGAGAAGTGACCGCTGGCACTAAACTAGCTCAACTAGCCTAGAGAGAGGTCTAAACAGCAAAGAGCTCGAAAAACACTCAGGGGTACAAGAAGCATCACAGGCTATAGGCATAAAAGCCTAAGCAAAGAGCAAAGGACCGAGCTCCCAGCTCGGATAGACTCGCAACATGAAATATTTAGGTAGAATGAAGCTAAGTATAGAGGAAATAACAGAGAACCAAGTTCCTCTATGAAAAGGCCCATAAACGCAGGAACACATAGGAGGATAAAACGAAGGCAAAGGACTATGCTCACAGCCCGAGTCAGTTTGCAATGAACAAACATTTAGCAAGAATAACCCAAGGAGAAGGAAAACGACAAAGGCCGACCTCCCCACCCCAGTGAAGCACGCAAATTAAGTTGCACCGACTGACAAAGGATCACCTCAAGGAGGACCAAATATCCGAGCTCGCAGCCAGAGAAAGAAGTAAAATCGCCTGAAAAGAAGCCATGCAAGTACAAGTGAAGTATAGGGATTTACCCTCTCACCATTCATGTAATAAATACTGAGGACGTAAAGGGGCAATCCGAGGAAAATCTAATGGCACGAAGCAGATAAAACCTCAGCCCCAGTCCCTGACAAGACAGAATTAAAGGCAGAAAGAGAAGCCTTGCTCATCATCATAACAGGTACATGATCTGGCTTATTATTACTCAGCAAAGGCTGTGCGCCCGAGCTCACATTAATAAAATAACGAGGCTAAAAACTCGTAAGTTGAAAGCCTTGATCACTGTTAAAAACAGAGCTCACGAGTGCAGCTAGTCCAGCTCGGAAAGAGCTTACGGACAAAAATGCCTTAGTGAAACAAATAAGTCTATAGGTCAAAAGTTCACAGCGGATTCCTTAGGAAATTTCCGAAGCATATAGTTTAAATGATTCATTCTTAGTAAGCAGAGATAAGTTCAAATATGAATAAAAAACAAGAGGCAGTCCAGATAAGTTAAAGTAAAATTTCATTAAAAGAAAAAATATGTTACAGCCCATTCTAATCACCTACTTCGATAAAGGCAAGATCGTCCTTAAAGGACTTACATGCCTAGGGGCATTATTTACATCATTATCACCTACACTACTATCTTAGCTCTCAACTTTAGAGAATCCTTATAGATCGGGAGACGAGCTTCGCAGGCCTGCTGGATTCCCCCTTAGACATTCCTCTCAATCCAGCTGAGCTCGGCCACGTTACTATGGGAGAACTGAACAGGTCGATTCCCATAAGCATTTCTCACTGTTCCATCACCTGTTGTGTGTATATCACGCATGAAAAACATAAGTCTTCGAGTTAAAGTCTCAGGAAGATTAGCTTTGCCACCCTTTTGTTTATTCAAAGCAGCACAAGAAAGTTGGCAAGGCATTCTGAAGGGCAATGGAACAAGTGAATGTTGCAAACCTACACACATACTATGTTGGACTAATTTTAGCAGATTATCCCTGCTTCCTGATTAAACGAAGACCTCGATGCATTGTCCTTACTAACATACTTGTAAGCTAAACTTTCAATACCACGAAACACATGTTGGAAAGCATCACCAGAAGGCGGGGCAGACTTCGTTCCCGTCGATCTGCAATCCCCGATTGATCTTGAAGTTCGAGAGGACTTGAGAGCTTGAACAGTTCGAGCAGCCGAGACCGACTTGCCACTGCTGTACGGCCTTGAAAATTCGAAACCTCGAGAGCTCAGCATTGAAGCTCGAGCAGGAACAGGGGAAGGAGGCCATCCGGACGACCTGGAGGATATGATTTCGGCAACTTGTCAAGTAACCTCCCCCACCGATCGCCCCACTAGGAGGACATCCGAAGCAATGTTCAAGCTCTCTATGGGCAGCGTAAGAATTTTAGGGGGCTTAATCCGATTCATCTTCACCCCAAAGGCTGCAAAAACCACAAAAGCAAGATTAAAACAAACCCCATGAGAGACAGAGCAGATTCGAAAGAAAACATAAGGAGAGTGAAACCAGGGGCTAGCGTTCGAGAAACAATCCTGAAATATAGAAAAACCCCATTGAAAGAAGGAGATAAGGGAAGGGTAAACCATACCTCTTTCGCATGACAAAGAAAACTAAACTTGCATCTTTCGGGAGATCGATTGAACCAGAGGAAGGAGGATCGGAAAGAGAGATCCCGTTGTCCCAATAAAGGAGCCCAAGGATGAGAAGGAGGTGTTATTAATATATAGCCAGAGGCTGAGATTTTAATGTGAGACAGGGCGACGTTATACTTTAGGCTAGCGGCATCAGAATTCTTAAAGGCTATTCACAAGAGAGGAAAGAAAGCGTACCGGGAAGATAAAGGCAGGAAAGTGAAGATAGCAGTGTGCACAGAGAGCAGAGAAAAGCTAGAAATGGAAAAAAGACAGAGAAGATTTAAAGCTACAAGTGATAATAAGATGAAAGGGCGTTATGGAGCAAGCTGAATTCAAACAGGTGCGGTCATAATGATTCTTGGTGTTTACCCCCTCGACAGTTGGGGCAATAACTGCCGAGAAGGTAAAGGGGCAATTGATGACCGCTGGATTTTTTCACCCCGGTCAGGGGCCAAGCCCACGATAATGGCTCGTCATCCGAAAGCCCACATATCCTCTGCACTAACAGGTCAGGCCCATTCGAGCCTTGATACCGGGCCCCCTCTGAATTTCTCAACCAGGCCGGCCCAGCCTTCACAGCTCCTCGGGCCGATCCCCTTTGGGCTCAGTTTTATTCCTATCTTCCGGCCCAGCCCGAAACTAGAAGGAAGACCCCTCTACCTGCCTTGTGGACCCATCTACACGCGCACAGAGGGAATCAGAGGCCGTTACGCATGGGGCAGAGATCTGATTCCCTCGTACTTCCGTATCAATGTAGCAGGGACAGATGGTCCAATGATATATGTTCTGTTAACACGTCACTAGTAGACAAAAGAAAACATATAATAGGAGAAATACTCTCCTCTAGCGAGAGAGCTTTTCCAGTTTTACGGAACCCATTGTAAACCCTATTTTCTGGATCTCAGATCATCAGCATCTATCTAAAATAGTTTTGAACTTTATACAACTAGCAAAACCGAAATCCTATAATCTATGCATCGGTTTGGATTACAGTCTTGAGCAAGACTATACCTTCCAGTTAGAAAAAACTCTAAAATAGTCTCCTTCGGTTCTTTTTCTCATTTTCAGCTCAAAGCCCATCCCAAAATCAAATTTCAAGCAAAAATCAATTGTTTATATCAAAATCATAGCAAAATCATGGACTTTAATATAGAAAAAATGGTAAGTTTTGCAACTCATTAATCATAAATGTAACTTGCACATCATCATCAATATGACGAATGTACTAAACATTAACAACGTTACTAGCATTCTCATTAGGAATACTAGGAGCTCCTTGATCGACAACATACAACCACTTTAGAGAACAATTCTCAAAATGCGATAGCGGTCCAAGAAGTTCAATTCAGTTAATTTGTTAGCATCAAGTATAATACATAGGGATAAATAATTACTCATGGTGGAATTAAATTTTCATGTAGAGATATTCAATTATTAGTCTCATGTATTTTCCTAATTATTAGATAATATCTTTAATCTTTAATTAGTCTCCCATTATTTTATTCAAATTAATAGCTCTATCTATTAATTAAGAAAATTCAGTGGTAGATCTCCTAGTAGATAGGATCCCATTTAATTTAAATAACTTTGAATTTGCCTAACAAATTATTATAAATTAAATTAGGTAGATAACATAATTTATCAATCACATCTCTATGTGATTCCTAGATTAGTTACAACTCTTTGTCTTTGTCATATATGTTATGCCTAACTCTTACCCTAAACTTACATGATCATGAGTTTGCTATCCAAATCAAGTAATTTAGTTAAGTAGAACCATTGTTCAGAAATATTAAATATTTCATACCATTAATCATATTCGGGTGAAATTAACCTTGGATTTGCCTAACAAGTTAATAAAAACCGAACTCTAATTTTATGCTATAACAATGGGTGATAAGTCATCATGTTCTTAACATTTACTTAAAATTTTAATTAGGGATTTTAATTCTAAGATTTCTATTAAAGTCTCATGCATAGGTATTGTTGTTGTATAGCATACATATCACATATATAAACATACACCCCTAACATGTAATTTTAATTGGATGATTATGAACATTTTAAAAATAATTCCCTCGAAACATAAAGAGAACTTGATGGTTTTAAAACATAGGTGGCAACTTCTTTGATCTTCAAAAGTCCAAAATGGCTCCTCCAATGCTCCATGTAATTTTTAATGTCTCCTTTTCTAATTTTGGAGGCTCTCAAAAGGGTTTCTGTGAAAGAGGCACATGCTATCATAATATATCCTTTTATATTAAAATCTTAGAGTTTTAGTATAATAATATTTATTTATTTATTTAACTAATTAAATAAATAAATTATAACTATAATCCAGAACTTTAATAAATGAGGTATATAAATCCTAGACAATTTTAGTTAAGTCCATATTTAATTAATTATATCAAAATTATAATTTTTTAAATTATAATTTTATCCCAATCTCAATTTATATGTACTTAAGTCCTACTTGATTTAACTTTTTATTTTATTCTCTCATATTATTCTTTATGGGTATGACCCATCAGATTTCAAATATATGGACAACATATATAATTAAATAATTAATTAATTTGAATGTCAAGAATATTATCTAGCAACATGTTAAAAGTATCTAAATATTTGAAATGTCAAAAAGTGGTTTGACTTAACCTTTCAGTGCATGGTTGGTTTGTCGGTGTAATTAATATCCCTTCATTACAAATGTTTCGATTTAACATTTAATACATGGAACATACTTGCGATATTAAATCATATTAGTTATCATTTATTAGTCATTGACCTATTGAATGAAATTTCAAATCTTATTTGCAAAGAATTCATGATTAATGCTAATAGAGGACAAATGAGACATTTTCTAATTTAACCTAGGGTGATGAAATCTATCTCAATCACATAAACATCTTTATACAGTTCCTAATATATCTAATTCATTCCCATTTATTACTCATGAACTAAGTAATTTATAAGATGAATCATAACATAAAAGTCCCTATATAAGATTATTTATTGATTTCAAGTCATAGAATTACTTACATAACCATCACTTGAGTAATCAATAGACACAGGTTATTTCCATATGGATTTCTCAGGGCTGGTCTGTTCAGTGCACTTATTTATGAAATAAGTACCTACATATTAGTTCTAAATATTTCATATATCTCAACCTATGAGATCAGTTATTTCTTCTAAAAGGAAATAATATAATGTGTATCCGTTTTAACAACTCTAATCATTGTTCAATCATGATAAGAACATCGACTAGAAATATTTTGAGATATTATAACTTAAATGCAATTGGAATTTCACAATTATAACCACGTTATAATTTGTTTTACACAGTAATATAGTCTCATGGACTTTATTTTTATTCGAGATTCAATTAAATTAATATTAAAGATAAATAACAGTTTTTATAAAACGTATTTAAATACTTAAAATACATTAATAATAATATCAAATTACAATCAACAGATTGATTGTAGGACATATTACTAATAAGATTTTCTTAAGTTTGAATAAATATGCACCAATTTGGAATAAAAAATTTTAAAAAATTCAAATTAGATAGCATATTAATATATCATATAATTTATTATAAATTTAACAATAAATTTATTAAAAATAATATAATCTTATTAATAATTAATTATTAATTAATTAAATACAAATAATGTAAGAACCAAGGGATAATTAATAGAGGGCTTGATAACTTAGAAATCTGCTATAGCAAGTCAGAATGATTTCTGTTGAAATAGAATTAAAATTAAGTAATTTTATTGAAATAAATTAAAATTGAGTGACAGTAAAAAAAGAACTCAAAATTGAATGACTAATGAAAATTGTATCTATTGTTCATATAACTTTTCCCCTTCGTTTCGTTTCCTTTCCCATCCTAAGGGATAAGCAGTATTGGTGGTGAGTTTCTGAAAGAGATCGCATAAATGGATTAGTTTTCAACCGATGACTAATTATAAGGAGATGACAAACCTCTCAAAGTGTGGATCTCTCATTGTTGGAGGTAGGCTACACACATCTTTTTTGGAGAGACACATCTTTTTAAGAAAAATGTGTTTATTTTTTATACGTAGATTTTTTTTATAAAGCAGTCGTTATCAATTAATATGAGTTCATATGAGAGATCAATTTAAGAAGAGAGACACTATTCAAGATACCAAGTCCCTCTCATTTTTATTTACTTTGATTTCTCATGTAATTGCCTAAATAATAACAAATATATTTTTGTTACTGAATTTTTTATTTTCATAATTAAGATGTTTTTTGACTTTTATTTTTTATTAGTTTTGTTTAAAATAATTCATTTTGTCAAAAAATAATTTAAATATTTTTTAAATTATATATGATTTATATTTTTTTATACAAATTTCTCTAATTTATTAGTTTGACGTATTAGGTAA
Source organism: Manihot esculenta (assembly GCF_001659605.2). Lineage (NCBI taxonomy): Eukaryota > Viridiplantae > Streptophyta > Magnoliopsida > Malpighiales > Euphorbiaceae > Manihot > Manihot esculenta. The sequence continues at coordinate 7,612,766 of NC_035164.2, read as the reverse complement.
ATATTTAATAAATGTTGAAAGCAACTGTGATAAATGAGTTTGATGACTTCTTCCAAGTAATGAGAGAGACTGCAAATTTGAAACCTCAAAGGTAGACCAGTTTGCAAAGTGATGACTGATGAAGAGCCACCCCTCCCAGCGGGAAATTTACTTCAATTATTTATTTATTTATTTATTTATTTTTAGGTTATTAATTCATCAAATTCATTTATTTTGTGGGTCTCAGCCCAGAATAAATGTTAATGAAAAATAAATGCATACACAATGTGGATGTAACATCAATTTTTTTAATAATAATAATTAAAAATAAAAATATAATTTATAGAAATTTTGAAAATAAAATTTAAATTTAAATTAAAGGAAATATTAAGATATGTACGGGACTATATGTATGAACATACCCCTTTATCCATCATCGTCGTCAGACAATTATTTAATTTACCTCCAGCGCCCGTTCTGATAGGGTCATAATATAACTTGATCTGCTCTTCTACTCTCCGTCACATCAAATGAGATAGACTCTTTCTAGCAAATTCGGACACTCAGTTAGCCCGGCCTACTTTGATCGCAAGTTGGATGGCGTGTTAATGGATTGGTCTGTTTAGTGGACTCCAATAAACTTTAGACCTGTCTCTTTCTCCGAAACTTGATTAGTGGACTTTAATAGACTTTAAATTTGTCTCTTTTTTTTGGACTCAACTTTAGCTGAGTGTCAAAAATACAGTGATCATCATTTACAAAATTTATTTAATAGATTTCAGTTTCATAAAATTTTACTCCTAAATAATATATGTGCATGAGTAGTGCTCACATACATAGTAATTATATCGTTCTTTCTCCTGGAGAGAGAAAAAAAAATCCAAAATAAGACTATTGACTCACCTTCTCAGAAAAACCCTATTTGCTATCGCTCCACATGCATTTACCAATCGGACAAATCATGGACTCTTGAAAATTGGTTCACTTCCTTACTTTTCTATCGTTCAATTTAATTGATTTTTTAAAATTTTATATTTATAGTGAAAATCTTAATTCTTTTAATTTATAAAAATTTTCATGTAAAAATAAAAATTTATATGTAGTTTATAAGAATTTAATTATTTTTTTCTCAAAATTTTATTCTAATTAAAGAGAGAATGTTAATCCAATTTTAAGTTAAAAATAATAGTTAACATTTTGTTATGTGATGTATAACCATTATATGTAGTTTTTGAAAATCTATTTTAATAGAATACTTTCTCAGTTTTAAATTAAAAATTTTATAAAAATTTTATAAAAATTTAATTTAATTAATTTTTTATTTAAAATAATTTTTCATAATTTTATAAAAATTTATTAAATTTTTTTATAAAATTATTTATACTAAACGGTCGGATTAAAAATATATTTAAAATGAAATGACAAAAAATTATAAAAATATTATAGTTTGTTGTATGACCTTTTGTCATCCTCAGGGATAGTATTGTCGGTGGTTGATAGTGACTTCATAAGAGAGAGTGGTGTTCGAAAAGTCAAAGTGGGCCAATTTTCAATTGATGACTAATGACTCAAGTTGAGCTATCCCTTCGAACCGACACTTAGACTAAAAAGAAAAGAAGACGATAAAAACATATAATAAAATTTAGGATTAATGATAAATTTTTTTTTATTATTTGTAACTGAATTCTATTTTTTTATATTTTATTAATTAAATTTTATAGTTATTTTAATTACATTTAAATTTCAAAATTTTATTAAAAATTAATTAAATTATCACATTTGATATATTATTATTATATCAGTAAAATTCATAATACAATTAGTTAAAATTTTATAAATTAAAAATTTATAGTTTAATTAAATTTTTAAAGTTTAAAACGTAATTATAAATTTTTTAAATATGATGAGTTCTTTATTGTTTTTTAAATTTAAAATTTATAATATTAAAAAAAGAATAATATAAATGATTTTTAGTATTATAAATGATTTTTAGTATTATAAATTTTAATTTTAGGAGAAATGGTTAAAAAAATTTATTATTGCACTTTAAATTTTAAAAATTTACTAACTAAACTTTGAAGTTTTATCCTAAATTTTTTTAATGTGACAATTTTGTTAGTCTCTAATGGAAAATTTTACATTGAGTAGCAATTAAAATAAGTATAAAAATATGAAATTTAATTGGTAAAAGTATGAAGTTTAATTAGATATGTATCTTTTTTTTTCATTTAAAGGGAATAAAAATTTGAGTAAAATTTTTAGTTATTCTTTCAATTTTGAAAATACATTAAGTTTTTTTATGGTTTAAGAACTTTAATAATTAATCTTTTTATTAATTTTAATCATTAATATTATTAAAAAATATAAATTCAATACTGAGATTAATAAATTAGCAGTTTTCTTATAAATTTAATAGATTAATTAATAATTTTTTTAAATTATAAAAATTAAATAGTAAAATATTTAACATATAAAATTAATATATATAGTAAATTTTTAAAAAATTAAAAATATTTTAATATATTTTTTAAAATCGATAGATGAGTTTTCTCGTAATTTAAAAATTAAATAGTAAATTTTTTAAAAATATTTATTAATAATGAATTTTTAATTTAAATGCAAAATATTTTTAATTTAAATGCAAAATATTTCAAATTTTTTATAATATTTAATTAGTAAAATTTAATGGAATCAATTAATAAATTTTTTAAAATTTTAAGAATGATTTAATATATTTTTTAAAATTAAATTTTTTTATATTATAAAATTAAATAGTAATTTTGCTAATTAAAAATTATTTAGTAAACATAGAAAGAAGTGAATGAGACTGGCTAACATGTAGACAACAGTGGTGATGATAAGCTTATTGATAACTTCTTACAAGTGATGAAGGAGACTGCACGTTTGAAATGTGAAAAGTGAATGAGTAATTAGAGAAAATTTATATAGATAAAATTTTGTAGGTTAAATGAATATTTTTATTTAATTTTTTTAGTTTAATTTATTATTTATATAAATATTATTTAATTTTATTTATATTTATGATTTATTTTTTTAAAAAAATTAATTTAATTATATTTAAATAATTTATGAAAATATTAAATAATCTAATTATTACTTATAGTATTCTTTTTTTTATTTTTTTATAAATTTAAATAATCTAATATATAATTTCAATCGTATAAATAAAAAAATAAATAAAAATAATTATTATTAATTATCATTAAAAAGTGATTGTAAAAAATAAATATAAATAACTTAGCTTTAAGGATTTAAGGATTTAATAATAATAATTTTTTCCTTATTTTTTTAGAATTGAAAAAAAAATTACATAAACACACCTATATAATTTAAAAAATTTCAGTGTGCCAACAATAGATTAATGGCTAGAGCCGCCTGAAGAGGTTTTCATGTAAAATGAACATAGAAACAATGTCAATCTCCGTCTACCTTAATTCCACGATTGGAGAAATTGTAATCTTCGTTTTCCTGCTCATCTCCCAAACTTGCAAGGGTGGGGATTCAAATCAGTGTCCACCTTCTTCATGTGGGAAGAATCACAACATCAGTTACCCTTTTCGATTACAAACTGATCCTAAGAATTGCGGAAACCATAGCTATGAGCTTTCTTGTGAAAATAATTTGACGGTGTTAAATCTTAACGGTGGAAGATACTTTGTTCAATCCATCAACTACGATAACTTCACTATCCGACTGGTGGATGCCGGCGTCCATCCAGACAATTGGTCCTCCATTCCTCGTTTTCCATTTATATACGATCTGTCGGAAAGATATTCCACTTATAGATACCAATGGTCAGAAACAGAAGAACGCAAATGGAAGAAGTTAAGACAGCTTCCAGAGTTGTCGCAGATGATTATGTTCATAAAGTGTCAAAATCCAGTGAAGTCTCCTCTTTACGTGGAAACAGCTCCTTGTCTTAACTCATCTTATGTAAATATAGGAGACATGAAGGCAAACGATTTGATGGAGTTGTGCAGCGTGGAGATGATTAGTTTGTTTCCATTATTTCCGGCAAAGAAGAACATGTCGTTTCTTGAAATTCACAGGCAACTTGCATTTGGGTTTCAGCTTTCCTGGTACAACATCTACTGCGGACAATGTTTTGGTGCTTGCTATCTAGACAGCAGAAAACGTTTTCGATGCATTTACGGGTGGGGTAAGTAATGCTTTCATCCATTTTATCATTAATAATTGTTTACTTTCACACACAAATTTATTTGATTAATAAATCACTCTGATAGTCTTTTTCCTTTTTTTAATAATATATTCTTTCTCCACCATTCTAATTATATCTATAATACAAAAATATAAAATATAAAATATCTTTTCTGACAAAGATGACCTTAAAATTTTGAAAATCTTATTAATACTGAAAATTTAAATGCATAGTGTGGAATTTAGGTGCTGCAAATATTACTATTTTGTTACAGGATGATGACAAAATTTTCTTGTCTTTCCAACTATTTATAGAATTGTTGTCCTCCAAGTTAAGCAATACTGGACTGAGTCGGCAATAGCTTCTCAATATTTTAACTTTATTCTAATAAAATTAATTAAAAGTGTAAGTTAATTCAATTACAGGCTAATTAAGTCTTTATTTGTTTGTTAATAATTTTAATTCAAGAATTTTGTTTAATTTTGTTTTTTTTTTTGTTTTAGTACAAGAGACCTACATTTATTCAATAGGATGTTTCTATCATTTTTTTTTCTCTAAACACAAATTAAAAATGAAATCTCCTTTTATTTCTCTTTCCTCAATAAAAAAATTTCGAATTCAAGTCCTGCATATAGAGAATTTTTAAATCTAAGTAGTTTATCCCTTTAGCGAGCATATTCATCGTGAATTCATATTAGTCGAGTCAGTAAATTTCATATATCGTATTGTTTTATATATATATATATACATTCACAAAACAGAAACTAGAGGAGTTAGTATGTAATTATTACTCAATATTGCATTTGCATAAATATTATATTTCTATGATTATATATCTGATGCAATCAATAAGATATATATATGATACTGATTTGTTTTCTTCTTAATTAATGAAGGGATGGAGAACTTCTTGGTTATAATCCTATGTAAGATCTCTATCTCCGATCATATAATATGTAATCATGTTCAAATAATTGTTACTTGTTTTAAGAGCAGCAACATTAGTAATTAAATTTCTCTACATTCACTTCATGCAGGGATGCTCTCATCGTCTTTGTTTTGTCTTGGTAAGAACTCCTTCCATTAATGAATTAGAAACATAGTTATCTATTTATATGAAGAGACAACATGAAAATCTGCAACATATGAAACCTAGCTAACTTTATCTTACGTTTTTGGAAGCACATCTCTCACATTTCTTAGGTAAAATTTTAAGAGCAATAACTAACTAATGAGTTTCTCTTTGTTGAATATGATCCCACAATTTTATCCAGCAATGTGTTTGGTTGCAAGAGCTTTCTGTGGGGCTCCATGTGTGATTGCATTTCTTATTTATAAATGGAGAAGAAGACATCTATCTGGGTATGAAACAATTGAAGAATTCCTCCAGAGTCACAATAACTTTATGCCAATAAGGTATTCTTATTCAGACATTCGAAAGATCACTAGAGGTTTTAAGGAAAAGTTGGGTGAAGGAGGCTTTGGTTTTGTGTATAAAGGAAAACTTCGTAGTGGTAAATTTGCAGCAATAAAGATGTTGGGTAAATCTAAAGCTAATGGACAAGATTTTATCAACGAGGTTGCTACAATTGGGAGGATCCACCTTACCAACATAGTAAAATTAATTGGTTTTTGCGTTGAGGGATCAAAGCATGCTCTTGTATACGAATTTATGTCTAATGGGTCTCTTGATAATTATATTTTTTGTCAAGAAGGATCTATTTCTTTGAGTTGGGAAAAGTTATATGAGATATCTCTTGGAGTGGCACGAGGCATTGAGTATCTACATCAAGGTTGCAATATGCAAATCCTTCATTTTGATATTAAGCCTCACAACATTCTTCTTGACGAAAATTTCACTCCAAAAATTTCTGATTTTGGGCTAGCTAAGCTTTATCCAACTAAGGGAAGCATTGCATCTCTTACAGCTGCAAGGGGAACAATTGGATACATGGCACCAGAGTTGTTCTATAAAAATATTGGGCGTGTTTCACATAAAGCAGATGTATACAGTTTTGGAATGTTGTTGTTGGAAATTGCAGGAAAAAGGAAAAACCTAAATGCATTGGCAGAAAATTTGAGTCAAGTTTACTATCCATTCTGGGTTTATGACCAACTCTCAAATGGAAAGTTAACAATAGAAGACTCATCAGAGGAGGAAAATATATTAGCTAGGAAAATGATTATAACAGGATTATGGTGTATACAGATGCAACCTTGTAATCGTCCTCCAATGAACAAAGTACTAGACATGCTTGAAGGAGATCTCAGAAGCCTAGAATTGCCCCCAAGGCCTGTTCTATATCCTATAGAATCAATGACTATAGATGAAGGAGAATCATCATCAAAGTCAAGTGAAGTAAAATAGATACAGAATATTGCTTGGTTGAAAGAGATGGTAAAATGTTCTGAAACTTCTGTTACCTTTATAAATTGCTCTATAAAATTAGTGATGACTTGATAATATGTCGTAATAATTCTATGTGTTTAACATGTTGAGTTTAAGCTATTCCTGTTTACATAATTTTCAATGTATAATAATGCATTTGCATTTTGCTTCAGTATTTGTTGAGTTTGATTTTCCTTTGTGGATATTGCTCCTTAACCTGTGATCCAAGTCCTTAATATGGTAGATCCCGTATAGGTCCTATCACAATTATTGGTTAATATTCAATCGTTATATCTATAGCGATTATATTTATGTTAGAAATTTTTGTATATAATTATTATATATATAATGGTTAATATTCTACTATATAATTAACAAGGATATATAGCCATTAAAATTTCAAAGGTACATAAAATTTCAAAAATCAAAGACATGCATACACATATGTGAATAACTGCTAGAATCCTTACCTATTGCAAATGGTAAGAATATAATTTACTGCCATCAATAAGAATATAATCTTCTATTTATATATTTATTTCATATGTTTTATTTTCTCTAATCAATTATTTAAATTGAATTTTCTAAGTTAAATTTTTACTTTCACTACCGATAATATCTGTCCTTAACAAACAACATAATTTTCATACAGTAAAAAGAAAAAATTAAAGTAGCAAGTAAAATATAATCGTTGATTAATATTTTTCTTGATAATTTTAAAGAGAAGTGCTAAAGTGATGTAAAATTTTACTTATTTTTATTTTAAATTGAATTTTCTAAGTTTTATGTGTGCCATGTAACACTTTTACATTTTAATGTACCATGAAGATTTTTTTTTTTCACATGAAGTTTAGAGATACAAAGATGTATTTAACCATTTTGTATATAATTTAATTTTTAACAGCAGATTATATAAGTTTTTTTCATAGCATTTGATATAATACAAATTTGAATATGAAAATTTCATAATTCTAAAATTATGCATAAAAAATTAAAATAAACACTTTCTATAAAAGCAATGGTATTTATCTCAATAAAAAAAATTTTTATAGTAACATAGAGTTTCAAAGCATCCAATAAATTGAATGATCAAAGCCTATCACCTCATCATTATTTTGGATATAAGTAGCAATGCCTAATAAGAAGGCTTAACTAGCAACGACATAGTTAAAATTGATAACTTAGTCTTCACCCAATCTGATCAAGGTGATATGAGCACATACATGGCACCCTACTAACTTCAATTCCCAAAGTCAGTAATCCTGCTAGAATTGTAGATTTTTTATTTATAGTGTAGTGTGATGTACAAAATATTCATAAAGGTTTTGGCTAACGGACTTAACAGAATTTTCCCTTATGTTATAGATGACAATTAAAATAGCTTTGCTATAGGTAGAAACATTACTAATAATATTATTATTACTAAAGAAATCATGCATGTATTTTGAAAAAGCTAAAACAAGTCTTTCGGTTCTTGATGATGATTTTTCCTCTCACTGTAATACCCGGCTAGAGTCTGGCATCGGAATTCCTACAGTCCGGTGGAATTTTGGATGTCGGAACCCTCTAGAAAGGTAATAGATATGTTTTCTAAAGTGTTTTTAATATGTTTTAAGGTTTTAAGTATAAAGAAAATGAGTTTTTGAAAGAAAAGCACCAAGGAAGAAAAGTCAGGTTCGGCCGCCGAAAGTGATGTTCAGCCGCCGAACGTTGCATAATTTCGGACTCACGTTTGGCCGCCGAAGGTGGTCTGGCCAGCCACCTATAAAAGGCCACATGTCGGTCAATGGATAAGATTTTTCTTTCCATTTCCACGGACAGAGGTGAGACCATGATCTTCCTTGGATGATCTTCATGTTTTCTCCAAATCTTTCAAAGTTTTGACAAGTTTTCATGTTGTTTTGAAGCTTTTGAGCTAAAAACCAAAGTTTTGAAGCTTGGAGACTTTGAGAGAGAGTTTCTCCATATCTCCACGTTAGGATCGTCAATCCTCTCGTTTTCAAGAGGTAAGTGAAGATCCTTAACATCTTTTTATGTTTTATGAAAGTTTTATGGAGTTTTATGGGTAGAGATGCATGATTAGGTTAAGTAGGGTTATGAGAGTTTTTGTGTTAAAGCATGTTTATGTGTTGTGTTGTGATGTTTGATGGGGTTTTAAGTTAGTTTTGGACCCCTTTGTGCATGTACTTGAGTATATGCAGGTTGTTGAGTTGTTGGTTGCATGTTTGAGTGAAGTTTGGAGAGGTTTTGCATGGAGCAGGGCAGGGTTTTGCCTTACAAGAGAACCCAGTTTCGGCCGCCGAAGGAAGGTTCGGCCGCCGAACATGCTAAGGAGGTGGTTTCGGCTGCCTAAGCTCGCCTCCGAAAGTTTGGACTTTCGACTCTGGAGGGGGGTTTCGGCCGCCGAAAGTGCCGCCGAAGGTGAGTGAGTTTCGTCTCTGGAGAGACTTTCGGCTGCCGAAGGTGCCACCGAAAGTTGCTGAGTTTCGGCTCTGGAGGGACTTTCGGCCGCCGAACCTGCCGCCGAAAGTGCCCTGTCCAGCCTTCTTTTGCATGTTTTCCTTGGTATTTTTAGGATGTTTTAGGGGGTTTTTGGGGAGTTTTATAGAGATGTTCTTGAGCTAGTTTGGTCCCTCATTTGAGTCCACCTGTGTAGGAACGGATCAGAGGAACCGAAGAGATCAGCAGTGAGCACTGCTTCAGAGTTTTCAGAGTCAGTACAGATTTAGCCAGAGGTGAGTGGAACTAAACTAAATCTTTTAATATGAGAAATTAAATGCTTTTAGCATGTTTCATGCACCATGATTATGCAATAGGTTGATTGCATTAGAACTCACTAATATGTGCATTGCATTGTTTATTGTATTTGCGGACGGACACAGAGTGATTCATTAGCCCTCCCATCAAGTCCTGAGGAGCCCCATCGAGGGTTGGGCATATCAAGTCCTGAGGAGCCCCATCGAGGGCCGGGCATATCAAGACCTGAGGAGCCCCATTGAGGGCTGGGCATATCAAGACCTGAGGAGCTCCTTCGCAGGCCGGGCACAGTTTGAGGGAGTTTTGTTTCAGTCCGTCCAATATGTGATTACTTGTGATGTGATGCATTCCATATGAGCATGTTCTATCAACATGTTTTTACTGTTCTACTCACTGGGCTATAGTAGCTCACCCCTCTCCCTTAACCCCAGTCTTGCAGGTTCAGTGTTTAATGGGAGTTCAGCAGAGTACAGAAAGAGTAAAGAGTTATGTAATAGCATAGTGTGGACATGTAATATTGTAAAAGAGATGTTTTAGTATTGTACAGAGTATAGTATTGTGCTTGACCCATATGTTTTGTAAATCCCTTTTTATATACATGGTCTGTTTATGTAAATGTTTTATTGATGAGTATGAAAACCAGGCTTAACATATACAGAGTTGGCCCAACTAGAGCATTTGATGAGGGCTCTAGTAAGGGGTCTTTGCACAGAGTACAGAGTTAATGCATGCACAGGTTGAGCCTTGGTACAGAGCAGAGTTTTACAGCTTTTACAGAAAATGTATGATCATGTATGGGATTTTACAGGTACACAGAGAGTATAACAAGCTTGCTACGGGTCCCGGCGACCTTAAGTCGATCTGGATCCTTGCGCCGGTAGCGGTCCGATTTTCGGATCGTTACAGATTGTTATCAGAGCCCTAGGTTCATATGGTCGGACCTATAGAGAGTGTCGGGCTCATAGAGGTTATAGTAGGTCAAGCACAATAGGAAATCATGTCCACTAGGATAGGATGTAGAGTCCTGTCTACATGATGATGTGAAATGCCATGATTTATGCATGTGCATTATTTGATGTGTGATGTATGCTATGAGGGTTCATGTGTTGCTACATGGACCATATAATGCTAATGTGTTATGCTATGTGCTATTTTCTCAGAGTCAGAATGAGAGGAACTCGTTGATCTGTACGATTGACTGGAGTCCCACCAGAGAGTGAGGGTACAGATGCTCATCCTCCTGCGTTGCCAAGGGCAATGTCTCAGAGATCAAGCAGGGAGGGTACGTCAAGGGACCCTAGAAGGTCTTTTGATGAGAGCAGGAGAGGAACAGACATAGGAGGAAGGTTAGAGGAAGTGAGGGAGGCTATGGATGTTTACCAGAGAAGAGAGGAAAGCATGGGTATGGACAGGTCTGAAGGGGGTATGGGAGAGTCTCAGGGAGGCGCTCAGGCCTCGGGGTTTGGCTATCCACCCTTTCCACAGGGCTCGGGGTATTCGATGAGGAGTACGTCAGATTACTCTAGCTTTACCCCATATCCTACCTATATGCCTTATATGCCTTATCCTCCTTTTTACCCACCATATCCCATGTATCCACCCTCACCTTTCCATCCAAGTATAGCATACCCTGATCCAAGAAATACAGCACCTCCTCCACCACCAGAACCAGTAGCCCCTGTTGTCCAAGCACCTCAACCTAGCTTATCTAGGGGAAGTAAAGTGAAAATGACATAGTATCTGAAGTTGGATGCTCCCAAATTCAACACGGGAGATGATCCATTTGAGTACCTCAGATCGGTTAAGGTGATAACCGATGAGTTAGGAGCTGATGATAGCAGAGCCATTGAGATGGCGGGATTCACACTGAGATGTAAGAAAGCTCGAGAGTGGTACAAGAATTATGTGGACCCCAGGTTGGACAGCATGTTATGGGAAGAGTTCGCCAATGAGTTTGCTGGGTGGGCTTTTCCTGACAGTTCCAGGGAGATGAAAGTCATAGAATTTGAACAGCTGAGACAGACTGAAGAGATGAGTGTAGATGAATACACTGATAAGTTCCTGGAATTGCTACAGTATGTCGGTCAGGCTGATGACACTGACCAGAAGAAGGCAAGGAGATATACTATGAGACTTCATCCCAGGTATTCCTCCTTGATTCTTCCAGCAGAGAAAGAGAGTTTCCACTCTATAGTGGATGCGGCCAGAAAGATGGAGGCGAGTGTCATTATTCAGGGGACAGTTAAGCAGCAGGTGGCACAGTCTTCGGGTTCTAATACCCCTAGTGCAGCAGCTTCTGGCAGCAAAAAGAGAGAAAAGTTTAAGTACAAGAAGGGCAAGTTTTGGAGCAAGTTCAAGTCTGGTATGGGAATAGGTAGTGGCTCAAGCTCTGGCACAGACAGTCCAGTATGTATGAGATGTGGGAGACAGCACAGGGGAGTTTGTTGGTTGGGATCTACAGCCTGTTTTAAGTGTGGGCAGGAGGGACATTTTGCACGGGAATGTCCTAAAGCGACCTTAATAGCACCATTCCAACAGATGACTTCGGGCAGTGTGGCTCAGCCAGCAGCTTCAGCCATGCCTCAGAGTGGTGGTAGAGGTAGAGGGAGAGGGTCAGCCTCTTCTTCAGCAGCAGGTTCCCGAGGTGAAGGTCCAGTAGCCCCAGCACAGATCTTCACTATGACACAGGAGGAGGCTAACACATCTAACACAGTGGTGTCAGGTAATCTCATCATTGGGTGTTCTGATGTGTATGCTTTGATGGACCCCGGTGCTTCTCATTCCTTCATTGCTTCTAGAGCCGTAGAGAGATTGGGTCTGATAGTCTCTGGGTTAGAGTGTCCTCTCTGGGTCAGTGGACCCAAGTGTGACCCATCAGTGGCAGAGTCAGTCTGTCATTTTAGTCTAGTGTTCATAGAGGGTAGATGCCTTCCAGCTGACCTTGTGGTTCTAGATTTGACGGATTTTGATGTCATTCTAGGGATGGATTGGCTATCTACATATGGTGCTACCTTGAACTGCAGAGACAAGGTAGTCAGTCTCAGAGATCAGGATGGGTCAGAGTGTGTCTTCAGAGGAGACAGGAGGGGTACACCTAGAGGTCTGATATCAGCCCTTCAGGCTCGTAGGTTGCTCAGGAGGGGTTGTCAGGGGTTTCTAGCTCATGTGAGAGAGCTAGATCGACAGGTTAGGGAACCAGCCTCAGTGCCTATAGTCAGAGAGTTTCCAGACGTCTTCCCAGACGAGCTTCCAGGACTACCACCTGATAGGGAGATAGAGTTTGAAATAGAATTGCTGCCTGGGACCAGACCGATCTCTATCCCTCCCTACAGGATGGCACCAGTAGAGTTAAAAGAGCTGAAAGAGCAGTTGCAAGAGTTGGTAGATAAGGGTTTCATCCGCCCTAGTACCTCACCTTGGGGGTGCTCCAGTTAGGGATGTAAACGGGTAGGGTACCCGCAAAAATTAAACTACCCGAACCCGAACCCGATTTATATTAGTAATATCCGAACCCGTTCCGAACCCGATTAAAAATTAATTTAAATTATCCGAATCCGTCCCAAACCCGATTATTATTATCCGAATAAAACCCGAACCCATTTAATCTTATATATTTTAATTAATAATTTATATAAAAAATATTTTTCATTAATAATTTTCATTTAAAAAATCTAATATTTCTAAAAAATATTTAAATTTAAATTTTTAAATAAAAATATATAAAAAAATTTATAAATATTATTGTAAAATATATTTTTTATATTAAATTAATTATTTATATAAACGGGTTTGGGTAGTGGGTACCCTGTATATAAAACCCGAATCCGATTATAACTACCCGAATCCGACCCGTTACCGGCGCTAGGATCCAGATCGGCTTAAGGCCGCCGGGACCCGTAGCAAGCCAAGCATACCTCCTGTAACCTGTAATATCCCATACATGATCAACATACACAAAACTATAAACTTTTTCTTTCTTTTTTTTTTCCAAGCTTAACCTGAACATGTGCACATCTAATAACATAACCACCACTGGAGTCCTCATCAAATGCTCCAATGGGGTATTTCATCATTCGATAAGCTTGGACTATTAAATACATCATAAAAACATTACTATAGATCATGTGCCAAGGGGATAACCATAAACATAGGGTCAAGCACATACTAATCCTCAATCATCATCATTATTACATATCATAACTATACATTACTCATTCATTACATTACATGGTCATAAATACTCATTACATCATGTTCATGTCCACTACCATCTATTACAACATACAAGGCTTGACTTCACTCTAGCCGACTTCTTGATCTATCCTGTACCTGCAACTTTGGGGATAAAGGGAATGGGGTGAGCTACTAGAGCCCAGTGAGCAGAAACTAAAAACATTTGTTTTAATTCCTCCCTTTTTAGGTATATTATTATTCATTTTATTATTATTATTATCATTTAACTTTTTCTTATTCATGCTTTCATGTATGCGCCATAACACAAACATTTCACAACAAGGATGAACTTGTCACCATATAGCCCCAATCTTTCTTACTCATACATGCCGGGGGCGTAGAGCCGTAGCAGGCACACCCGGACTTTCATAATCAGTCATAGTGCCAGGGGCGTAGAGCCGTAGCAGGCACACCTGGACTCACATAGGCTATCATGACATAAAAGGGCTAATGGATCATTCAACATTCATCCACATCAACAACAAAGTATGCAATGCAACATATTCGTGAATTCTAATGCATACAACCTAATATTGCATAGCATAGTGATGCATGGGCAATGCTTTATTGATTCATTCATTTATTTATTTACTTTAAAACTTAAGGGGTTGTTCCACTCACCTGGTAACTGAAGCTTTAACAACGAACTCTGAACGACTATCTCACAACCGGGGGTCTCGGTTCCTCGGGTCCGAACCTACACAGGTGGACTCAAATGAGGCACCAAACATACGTGAACATGACTCCAAAATACTCCCCAAAGACCCCCTAAAACATCATGAAAACATCACATGAAATCATGCAAGAAACGGCTAAACAGGGCACTTTCGGCGGCAGGTTCGGCGGCCGAAAGTCCCTCTGCAGCCGAAAGTCATGCAGGTTCGGCGGCACTTTCGGCGGCCGAACCTCCCAGACAGAGACGAAACTTGAGTTTCGGGGGCAGGCTTCGGCAGCCGAAACTGCCTCCACAAGGGGGTTCGGCGGCCGAAAGTCACTTCGGCGGCCGATCCTGAGTTTCTGCCGAAGGGCAGAAACTTGGCTCCCTTGTGTCCAAAGCCTCCAAAACTCCTCAAAACATGCATAAACTTGTTTCTACACATGCATATACATCATACATCACACCTAGGGGTCTCAAACTATAATATACCCCATCTACAACACTTCAAACACACAAACATCAACATACATTGTTCATCAAAGTATACATTATACCCATAAACATACATATAATCCTAAACATGCATTCTAACCCATAGATCTTGCATAAAACTTATTTAAAACATAATAGGAGTTCAAGATCGACCCTTACCTCTTGAAGATCGAGAGGAAAACGACCTTGACTCAAAGATGGGAGGATTGAGCTCCTTGAACCTCAAAGTACTCAAACGTGCTTAAAACTTGTAAATCTTCAAAACAAAGTTATAAACTTGTTAAAAACGTGAAAGATTGAAGGGAAATGCTCAAGATTGGTGAGGGGCGGCGAAGGTTCACCTTGGCTGACAACGGGGAAGAAAAGCTCGCCCGTGCGGACCAAAGAGACCCTTTTATAGTGGCTGGCCAGGCCACGTTCGGGGGCCGAATGTGCCTCCGCATGCATGCCATGTTCGGCGGCCGAACATGAGGTTCGGCGGCCGAACTTGGACTTCCCTCACTCATGCTTTCGGGGGCCTAACGTGCCTCCAAAACGCATGCATGTTCGGCGGCCGAACTTGACTTTCGGCGGCCGAACCTGGGTTTTCCTCCAAAGACTTTTCATGCAAAAACTCATTTAATTTCTTACTTAAAAACATGAAATACATGAAAACATTTTATAAAACCATAGCTTTACCCTGCTAGAGGTTTCCGACATCCGAGGTCCCACCGGACGGTAGGGATTCCGATACCGGAGTCTAGCCGGGTATTACATTCTCCCCCCCTTAAGAACATTCGTCCCCGAATGTTCCTCAACTAACATACAAAGCATGGCATCAATCATAACATACAACACATAGAACAACTAACACTCACCTCAAAACAGATGGGGGTATTGCTGGAGCATGGACTCCCGTGTCTCCCAGGTGCATTCTTCAATATTGTGGTGGTTCCAAAGGACTTTCACCATCGGAATTTCCTTGTTCCTCAGCTTTCTGACTTGAGTGTCTAGGATCCGCACTGGTTGTTCTACATAGGTGAGATCCTCATGGATCTCCACATCAGGCTCACTAAGAACCTTACTCGGATCTGACACGTACTTCCGTAACAGAGAAACATGGAAAACCGGATGGATTCTCTCCATCGAAGCAGGCAAGTCTAGCTTGTACGACACATTACCGACCCTCTGAAGCACCTCGAAAGGACCGATGTACCGTGGAGCTAACTTACCCTTCTTCCCGAACCGAACCACTCCTTTCATAGGAGACACCTTGAGCAAAACCAAATCCCCCTCCTGAAACTCTAGCGGTCTTCTGCGGATATCTGCATAACTCTTCTGCCGACTAGCAGCAGTCTTGATCCTCTCTCTGATTATGGGTACTATCCTGCTGGTAAGCTCTACTAACTCCGGACCCGCAAGAGTCCTCTCTCCTACTTCCTCCCAGCAGATAGGTGATCTGCACTTCCTCCCATACAAAGCTTCATATGGAGCCATCCCTATGCTAGCATGATAGCTGTTATTGTAGGCAAACTCCACCAAAGGTAGATGCTGCCTCCAAGAACCGCCAAAATCTAGCACACACATTCTGAGCATATCCTCTATTGTCTGGATGGTCCTCTCTGACTGTCCGTCTGTCTGTGGGTGGAAGGCAGTACTGAAGTCTAATCTGGTACCCATAGCGTTCTGCAGACTCCGCCAAAATCTGGAGGTGAACTGGGGCCCTCTATCTGACACTATAGATACCGGGACCCCATGCAGTCTAACAATCTCATCTACGTACACCTGCGCCAACTTGTCCACAGAGTAACCACTCCTGACAGGGATGAAGTGAGCAGATTTGGTGAGTCTGTCCACAATCACCCATATGGAGTCCAATCTGTTGGACGTCGCCGGTAACCCCACTACGAAGTCCATAGCTATATTCTCCCATTTCCACTCTGGAATCGGTAGTGGATTCAACATTCCAGCCGGCTTCTGATGCTCTAGTTTCACCCTCTGACACACATCGCAGGCTGACACGAACAGTGCCACGTCCTTCTTCATAGCTGGCCACCAATACACTCTCTTCAGATCCTGATACATCTTGGTGGCTCCAGGGTGAACACTATACCTGGTATTATGGGCTTCCCCCATAATATCTCCCTTCAGACCAATGTCATCTGGCACACATAATCTGTTCCCGTAGCGGAGGATCCCCTTATCATCAAACTTGAACTCATTACTCTGGCCTGACTGAACCGTTCTGGCTATCCTGACCAACTCTGGGTCCTCATGCTGTTTCTGAGCTACCTGCTCCAGAAACACGGGTGTCACTCTCATCTGAGCCACTAAGGCACCTGTGCCAGACAACTCCAACTGTAATCCCTCACTCATAAGTCTGTGGAACTCCTTCACCACCGGCCTCCTCTCTGCTGAAATGTGGGATAGACTGCCGAGTGATTTCCGGCTTAGGGCGTCTGCCACAACATTCGCCTTACCCGGATGGTACTGAATCTTGCAATCATAGTCACTCAACAGCTCTACCCATCTCCTCTGCCTCATGTTCAGTTCTCTCTGACTCAGGATGTACTGCAGGCTCTTATGATCTGTGAAGATCTCACACTTTACCCCATAAAGGTAATGCCTCCACATCTTGAGTGCAAAGATCACTGCTGCCATCTCTAGGTCATGTGTGGGGTAATTCAGCTCATGCTTCTTCAGCTGCCTAGAAGCATAAGCGATCACCCTCTCCTTTTGCATTAGCACACAACCCAGTCCCACACGGGACGCATCACAATATACTGAGAAGTCATCATCACTTTTTGGCAGAGCTAACACCGGTGCTGAAGTCAACCTCCTCTTAAGCTCCTCGAAGCTTTCCTCACACTGATCGGTCCATATGAACTTCTGATTCTTCTTTGTCAATTTGGTCATAGGAGCAGCAATCTTTGAGAAGTCCTGAACGAACCTCCTGTAGTAACCTGCTAAACCCAGAAAACTCTTGATCTCGGTCACTGTGGTGGGTCTAGGCCAGTTAGCTACAGCCTCTACCTTCTTGGGGTCTACTTCAATACCCTGTTCTGACACAATGTGCCCCAAGAATGATATGCTCCTAAGCCAAAACTCACACTTGGAGAACTTGGCATACAAGCCATGCTCTCTCAAGGTCTGCAAAACTGTCCTCAGGTGATGGGCATGCTCCTCTGCATTTCGGGAATACACTAAGATATCATCTATGAAGACAATAACGAAGTGATCCAGATACTGACTGAATACTCTGTTCATGAGGTCCATGAATGCTGCAGGGGCGTTGGTCAACCCAAACGGCATCACAAGGAACTCATAGTGCCCATACCTGGTCCTGAAAGCTGTCTTCGGTACATCTTCATTCCTTATCCTCAACTGATGGTACCCTGATCTCAGATCTATTTTGGAGAAACAACTTGCTCCTGCCAGCTGGTCGAATAGATCGTCGATCCTCGGCAAAGGGTACTTGTTCTTGGTAGTGACCTTGTTCAACTGTCTGTAGTCGATACAAAGTCTGAGGGATCCATCCTTCTTCCTTACAAACAAAACCGGAGCACCCCAAGGTGAAGTACTCGGTCGGATGAAACCCTTATCTACCAGCTCTTGCAACTGTTCCTTCAGTTCTTTCAATTCAGCTGGTGCCATCCTGTAGGGAGGGATAGAGATCGGTCTGGTACCAGGCATTAACTCAATCTCGAACTCTATCTCCCTAGCAGGTGGTAACCCTGGCAGCTCGTCTGGGAAAACATCTAAGAACTCACTCACCACAGGCACTGAGGCGGGCTCTCTGACATGACTATCTAACTCTCTCACATGAGCTAGAAACCCCTGACATCCCCTCCTGAGCAACCTACGAGCCTGAAGAGCTGAGATCAGACCTCTAGGTGTACCCCTCTTGTCTCCTCTGAAGACGACCTCTGACCCATCCTGATCTCTGAATCTGACTACCTTGTCTCTACAGTCCAAGGTAGCACCATGGGTCGATAACCAATCCATCCCTAGAATGACGTCAAAATCTGTCAAATCTAGAACCACGAGGTCGGCGGAAAGGCATCTTCCCTCTATGAAAACTGGACTACATTGGCAGACTGCCTCTGCCACTGACGGGTCACACTTGGGTCCACTGACCCATAGGGGACACTCTAACCCAGAGACCATCAATCCTACCCTCTCCACGACTCTCGGAGCAATAAAAGAATGAGATGCACCCGGGTCCATTAAGGCATACACATCAGAACAACCAACGATGAGATTACCTGCCACCACGGTGTTGGATGTGCTGGCCTCCTGCTGAGTCATAGTGAAGATCCGTGCCGGAGCTGATGGACCTTCACCTCTGTATCCTGCTGATGAAGAGGCTGACCCTCTCCCCCTGCCTCTGCCACTGGCCTGTGTTGCGGCTGGAGCTACTGGCTGCACCACACTGTCGGAGGCTGTCTGCTGAGACGGTGCTGCAAAGGCTGCTCTAGGACAATCTCGAGCCAAATGACCCGCCTGTCCGCACCTGAAGCATGTGTTTGTCCCTGCCAGACATACTCCCTTGTGTGGTCTCCCACATCTCATACATGCTGTAACCTCTGCGCCAGAGCTTGAGCCACTGCCTAAACCCAGACCTGACTTGATCTTGTTCCAGAACTTATTCTTCTTAGATTTTCTGTGGCCTCTGTCCCACTTCTTATTTCCTGCAACTGCTGTATTCAGAGAAGAAGAGTCTAACCTTTCCCCACCTGGGGTCTTGGAACCAGAAGACTGTGCCACTGACTGTTTTACCTTCCCCTCAACGATAGCACTAGCCTCCATTCTCCTAGCCATATCCACTATGGCATGGAAACTCTCCCTCTCTGCTGACTGTACCAAAGAGGAATACCTGGAGTGCAGCCTCATAATATATCTACTTGACTTCTTTTGATCTGTGTCCAAATTCAGCCCAGCATATGGCAGCAACTCCAGGAACCTGTCTGTGTACTCCTCCACACTCATCTGATCAGTTTGCCTCAACTGCTCGAATTCTATCATCTTCTGCTCTCTAGAGCTCTCAGGGAAAGCCCATCCTGCAAACTCATTTGCGAACTCCTCCCAGGACATACTGTCCGCTCTCGGGTTCACATAGTTCTTAAACCAACTACGTGCCTTCTTGCACTCCAGTGTGAACCCAGCCATCTGAATGGCTCTACTGTCATCAGCCCCTATCTCATCTGTAATAGTCTTGACCCTGTTCAGATACTCAAATGGGTCATCACCTGCTCTGTACTGAGGAGCACCCAACTTCATGTAATCGGTCATCTTGACCTTGCTCCCTCTAGATGAGGTAGGTTTGGGTACTTGTGTTTCCGGGACAGTAGGTACTGGTGGTGGTGGAGGTGCAACATCCCCTGGGGTAGGGTTTGCTGTACTGGTATAGGGAGGTGGAGGTGGGTACATGGGGTACTGAGAGTATGGTGGGTAGTAAGGTGGGTATGGCATATGTGGAGGATAAGGGCTAAAACTGAGGTTATCCGATGTACCTCCCATCGAATACCCTGGATGGTGTGAATAGGGTGGGTAGTGATGTGGCTGGACATAACTCGAGGCTTGAGTGCCTCCTTCTGATTCTCCCATGCCCTCTTCCGGCATGCTCACACTGAGATTGCCATCCCTCCTCTGATCTACTTCCATGTCCTCAGACATTCCTCCCTGCACTGTTCCCCTTACTGATCTGCTTCTTCCCAGATCCAAAGACCTTCTAGGGTCTCTAGCTACTCTGTCTCTGTTGGACCTACTGGACATTGCCCTAGGCAAAGCTGAAGGACGGGCATCAGCGCCCTCGTCCTGAGGTGGCACTCCAGTCAATCGTGCAGATCGACGAGTTCCTCTCATTCTACCTTCTGAAAAACAGCACATAGCATAAACAATCATTAGCATCATATGGTTCATGTGGAAACACATGAACCCTCATCACATACATAGCATCATATCATAGCATTTATGCACATGCATATCATCATGGCATATCATATCATCATATAGACAGGACTCTACATCCTATCCTAGTGGACATGATTTTCCTAGTGTGCTTGACCTTCTAGACCATCTATGAGCCCGACATACTAGGTCCGACCATATGAACCTAGGGCTCTGATACCACTCTGTAACGACCCGGAAATCCGACCCGTTACCAGCGCTAGGATCCAGATCGGCTTAAGGCCGCCGGGACCCGTAGCAAGCCAAGCATACCTCCTGTAACCTGTAATATCCCATACATGATCAACATACACAAAACTATAAACTTTTTCTTTCTTTTTTTTTCCAAGCTTAACCTGAACATGTGCACATCTAATAACATAACCACCACTGGAGTCCTCATCAAATGCTCCAATGGGGTATTTCATCATTCGATAAGCTTGGACTATTAAATACATCATAAAAACATTACTATAGATCATGTGCCAAGGGGATAACCATAAACATAGGGTCAAGCACATACTAATCCTCAATCATCATCATTATTACATATCATAACTATACATTACTCATTCATTACATTACATGGTCATAAATACTCATTACATCATGTTCATGTCCACTACCATCTATTACAACATACAAGGCTTGACTTCACTCTAGCCGACTTCTTGATCTATCCTGTACCTGCAACTTTGGGGATAAAGGGAATGGGGTGAGCTACTAGAGCCCAGTGAGCAGAAACTAAAAACATTTGTTTTAATTCCTCCCTTTTTAGGTATATTATTATTCATTTTATTATTATTATTATCATTTAACTTTTTCTTATTCATGCTTTCATGTATGCGCCATAACACAAACATTTCACAACAAGGATGAACTTGTCACCATATAGCCCCAATCTTTCTTACTCATACATGCCGGGGGCGTAGAGCCGTAGCAGGCACACCCGGACTTTCATAATCAGTCATAGTGCCAGGGGCGTAGAGCCGTAGCAGGCACACCTGGACTCACATAGGCTATCATGACATAAAAGGGCTAATGGATCATTCAACATTCATCCACATCAACAACAAAGTATGCAATGCAACATATTCGTGAATTCTAATGCATACAACCTAATATTGCATAGCATAGTGATGCATGGGCAATGCTTTATTGATTCATTCATTTATTTATTTACTTTAAAACTTAAGGGGTTGTTCCACTCACCTGGTAACTGAAGCTTTAACAACGAACTCTGAACGACTATCTCACAACCGGGGGTCTCGGTTCCTCGGGTCCGAACCTACACAGGTGGACTCAAATGAGGCACCAAACATACGTGAACATGACTCCAAAATACTCCCCAAAGACCCCCTAAAACATCATGAAAACATCACATGAAATCATGCAAGAAACGGCTAAACAGGGCACTTTCGGCGGCAGGTTCGGCGGCCGAAAGTCCCTCTGCAGCCGAAAGTCATGCAGGTTCGGCGGCACTTTCGGCGGCCGAACCTCCCAGACAGAGACGAAACTTGAGTTTCGGGGGCAGGCTTCGGCAGCCGAAACTGCCTCCACAAGGGGGTTCGGCGGCCGAAAGTCACTTCGGCGGCTGATCCTGAGTTTCTGCCGAAGGGCAGAAACTTGGCTCCCTTGTGTCCAAAGCCTCCAAAACTCCTCAAAACATGCATAAACTTGTTTCTACACATGCATATACATCATACATCACACCTAGGGGTCTCAAACTATAATATACCCCATCTACAACACTTCAAACACACAAACATCAACATACATTGTTCATCAAAGTATACATTATACCCATAAACATACATATAATCCTAAACATGCATTCTAACCCATAGATCTTGCATAAAACTTATTTAAAACATAATAGGAGTTCAAGATCGACCCTTACCTCTTGAAGATCGAGAGGAAAACGACCTTGACTCAAAGATGGGAGGATTGAGCTCCTTGAACCTCAAAGTACTCAAACGTGCTTAAAACTTGTAAATCTTCAAAACAAAGTTATAAACTTGTTAAAAACGTGAAAGATTGAAGGGAAATGCTCAAGATTGGTGAGGGGCGGCGAAGGTTCACCTTGGCTGACAACGGGGAAGAAAAGCTCGCCCGTGCGGACCAAAGAGACCCTTTTATAGTGGCTGGCCAGGCCACGTTCGGGGGCCGAATGTGCCTCCGCATGCATGCCATGTTCGGCGGCCGAACATGAGGTTCGGCGGCCGAACTTGGACTTCCCTCACTCATGCTTTCGGGGGCCTAACGTGCCTCCAAAACGCATGCATGTTCGGCGGCCGAACTTGACTTTCGGCGGCCGAACCTGGGTTTTCCTCCAAAGACTTTTCATGCAAAAACTCATTTAATTTCTTACTTAAAAACATGAAATACATGAAAACATTTTATAAAACCATAGCTTTACCCTGCTAGAGGTTTCCGACATCCGAGGTCCCACCGGACGGTAGGGATTCCGATACCGGAGTCTAGCCGGGTATTACAATAATAACACAAAATCTAGTCCCACACGGGACGCATCACAGGACACTGTGACATCTTCATTACTGGCGGACAGAGTCACCACTGGTGCTGACATCAATATTTCCTTTGGCTTTTCAAAGCCCTCTTCACCACACAACCCTCTGGTTCTTCTTGATCCATCTGGCCATAGGAGCGGCAACTATAAAGAAGTTCTAGATGAACCTCCATTAGGTAACCTGCCCAACCCAAAAAGCTCTTGATCGTAGTCATTACCATGGGCCTGGGCTAGTCGGCTACAACTTTAACTTTCTCAGGTCTACTTCACTTTCTTTTCTCCGACAAGCATGACCCAAAGAAGGACATGCTCCTCGACCAGAACTCATATTGGAGAACTAGGCATCCAAGCCATGTTCTCTCAGGATTTGCAATCCTGATTTCAGATGATGGGCATACTCTTCTGCATTTCTGGAACTCACCGAGGTACCGTCAAGGAAGACGATAACGGAGTGATCCAGAAATCAATTAAAACTCTGCTTATGAGATCCATAAATGCTGTAGGGACGTTCATTAACCCGAACGACATTCCTAGGAACTCATAGTGCCCATATCTGATTCTAAACACTGCTCTCTGTACATCTTCTTCCTTGATCTTAACTGATGGTACCCAGACTTCAGATCTATCTTGGAGAGGCAACTAGCTCCTGCTAGCTGGCTTAAAATAGACCGTCGATCCAAGGTAACAAATACTTGTTCTGGTAGTGACTTTGCTCAACGACTTGTAGTCGATACAAAGTCCTAGGGATCCATCCTTCATCCTCATAACAACACTGGACCACCCTAAGGTGATGTGCTCAGTCAGATGGGAACCCTTAACTACCAATTTATACCATTGCTCTTACAACTGATCCTTATAACTCTTATAACTCTGTTGATACCATCCTGTGGGGAGGAATAGAGATTGGTCCAATTCCATGCATTACTTCTATTTTGAACTCTATCTCCCTGACAGGTGGTAGTCCTGGGAACTCATCTGGGAAAACATCTAAAACTTTCTAACAATGGGCACTGAGGCGGGCTCCCTGACCTGACTGCTATACTCTCTCTGAAGAGCTAGAACCCCTGACAACTTTTCCTGAACAACCTACGAGCCTATAGGGTTGATACTGAACCTCTAGGTATCCCTATTCTGTCCCCTCTAAGGACTACCTCTGATCCATCCTGATCTCTGAACCTGACTACCTTGTCTCTGCAGACTAGGTAGTACCACTGGTAGAAGAACCGATCCAACCCTAGAATGACGTCAAACAGTCAAATCTAGAACCGCTAGGTCAGCTGGAAGGCATCTACTCACAACACATACTCTGATTATACCGGCAGACTAACTCTGCCACAGATGGATCACACTTGGGTGCACTGACCCCAAGGGGATATTCTAACCCATAAGCTATCAACCCAACCTCACAAGGGCTCACAAGCGAACAAATAAAAGAGAAACATCAGGGTTCATAAAAGCATACACATCAAACATAAAAGAGTGAGATTACCTGTCACCATCATGTCCGATGTGTTAGCTTCTTGCTGCGTCATGGAGAAGATCCGAGCTGGAACTGATGGACCTTCACCACGGGAACCTGCTGAAGAAGGGGCTGTCCCCCTGTCTCCGCCTCTACCACTGCCCTGAAACATGACTGGAGTTGATGGCTGAGCCATACTGCCTGGAGTTGTCTGATGGGACGGTGTCATAAAAGCTACCTTAGGGCACTCTCGAGCTATGTGCCCCTCCTGGCCGCATCTGTAACATGCTGTAGTCCCAAACCGACAGACTCCCTTGTGCGGCCTACCGCACCTCGCACACTCTGCAACCTCTGTGCCTGAGCTCGAGCCACCTCCTAATCTCATACCAGACTTTATCCGATTCCAGAACTTGTTCTTCTTTGATCTTCGGAGACCTCTGTCTCCCTTCTTACTTTTTGTGATAGCCTCGCTCAGAGGGGAGAGATCAACATCACTTGTCCCCGGGATTTGGAAACCCGAAGACTGTGCCACAGACTGTTTAACTGTCCCTTGGATAATGGCACTAGCCTCCATTCTCCGTGCCATATCCACTATAGTATGGAAGCTCTCCCTTTCTGCTGATTGAACCAACGAGGAATACCTGGAGTGAAGCTTCATAACATATCTCCTAGCCTTCTTCTGGTCTGTGTCAAGACCTTGTCCTGCAAACGGCAACAGCTCCAGGAACCTGTCCGTAAACTCCTCTACGCTCATCTCTTCCGTCTGCCTTAGCTGCTCAAACTCAATCATCTTCAGCTCTCTGGAACTATCTGGAAAAGTCCATCCTACAAACTCATTGGCAAACTGCTCCCAGGATAAGCTCTCCATCCTTGGGTCCACATAGTTTTTGAAACATTCCCTTGCCTTCTTGCATTTCAATGTGAACCCTGCCATCTGAATGGCTCTACTGTCACTTGCTCCCAACTCATCAGTTATCATCTTCACCGTTCTGAGGTACTCAAAAGGGTCATCTCCTGATTCAAACTTGGGGGCACCCAACTTTAGGTAGTCTGTCATCTTTACCTTACCCCCAACCGATGAGCTAGGTTTGGGTATCTGGACATCAGGGACTATTGGTTCTGCTAGTGGTGGAGAAGGTGCAGCATTTCCTGGGTTAGGGTTTGCTGAACTTGGGAAAAAGGGTGAGGATGGAAACATGGGGTACTGTGGGTACGGTGGGTAAAAGGGAGGATAGGGCATAAAGGTGGGATATGGGTTACGGCTAAAGAAATCCGATGTACCTCCCATCGGATACCCTGGCCCTTGCGGGTAGGGTGAATACTGTGGTGGAACAAAGCCCGAGGCCTGAGTGCCTCCTTGGGACTCTCCCATATCCTCTACTGACATACTCATGCCCAAACTACTATCTCTTCTCTGGTTATCCTCCTCTGTTTCCATCACATCCGCTGACATACCTTCATGAACTGATCTCCTCCGACCCGCATCAAAAGACCTTCTAGGGTCCCTCGGTGTATTATCCCTGATCGTCCTACAAGATCTTGCCCTCTGCAGAGCAGGGGAATGGGCATCCATGCCCTCATTCTCTGGCGGAGCTCCAGTCAATCTTGCAGATCGACGAGTTCCTCTCATCTTGACTTCTGAAAGCATAACATAGCACATAAACATTAGCATCAAATGGTTCTTGTGCAAACACATGAACCTGCATCACATACATATCATAGCATTAATGCACATGCTCATCATCATGGCATTTCACATCATCATACAAGACAGGACTCCATATCCTATCCTAGTGGACATGATCTTCCTATTGTGCTTGCCCTACTATAACCTCTATGAGCCCGACACACTATAGGTCCGACCACGTGAACCTAGGGCTCTGATACCATTCTATAACGACCCGAAAATTCGGACCGCTACCGGCGCTAGGATCCAGATCGGCATAAGGCCGCCGGGACCCGTAGCAAGCCTACTATGCATCCTGTACAGCTGGTATAATCCCAAATATGATCCAACATTTTCATAAAACATTTAAAACCTTACCTTTAACCAGTTTGACCTGTGTATGCACTATGACAGAACTCATAGAACCCCTAGGGTCAGCATACCCTATGTCAAACTCGGTCCATCACATGTAACAACATAAAATAAAAACTCATGTACAAAGGGATTATCCAACTCGGGCCAATCACAATACTATAACTCTGAACATATAACATAAAGTCATATTACAATATAACTCGTTTACATCCTTACATAACTTTACATTACATCATGTCCACTACTATTCTATTACATAAACATGACCATGGACGTAACCTGCTGATCTCCTGACTATCTCTGACCCTGCAAACCTGGGGTTAGGGGAGAGGGGTGAGCTAAAAAGCCCAGTGAGCAGAAACCATAAAGAAAACAGTTCATTTTAACATATGCTATCATGGAATGCGTCACAACACAAACATATCACATCAAGGATGAATCTGTCACCAATAGCCCTCTACATATCAATCTCGTACCATAACAATTCAACAATACTCTATGCCAGGGGCGATACGACCACGCCTGGACTCCACATACTCTATGCCAGGGGCGATACGGCCACTCCTGGACTCCACATACTCTATGCCAGGGGCGATACGGCCACACCTGGACTACTCATGCTCTATGCCAGGGGCGATACGGCCACACCTGGACTCATCTCATATCGTACATACCATATCATATCATTTCATATCATGTCATAACATACTGAGGGCTAGAGGATCATCCAGTATCCATCCACATCATTGTCATCGTATTATGCAATGCATCATATTCGTGAATTCTAATGCCAACAACCTATTACATAGCATGGTATTCATGATGCATGAACATGCTTGAACATGCTGAAAACATTTGATTTAAAACATAAGGGTTGGTTCCACTCACCTCTGGCTAGCTCTGGACTAACTCTGAAGCAGCTAACACTGCTGAACACCTCGGTTCCTCGGGTCCGATCCTACACAGGTGGACTCCAGTGAGGTGCCAAACATACTCTAAACAACTCATAAACAACTCCCCAAAAACCCCCTAAAACATCATGAAATAATCATAGAAGAACATGCATGAAATGGCTGAACAGGGCACTTTCGGCGGCAGGTTCGGCGGCCGAAAGTCCCTCTAGAGCCGAAATTCAGGCACTTTCGGCGGCACCTTCGGCGGCCGAAAGTCCCAGACAGAGACGAAAGTCTTCTTTCGGGGGCAGGCTTCGGCAGCCGAAAGCTGCCTCCACAAGAGGGTTCGGCGGCCGAAAGTCCCTTCGGTGGCCGAACCTGAGCTTCTCCCGAATGGCAGAAACTCAGCTCTCCTATGCACATATCGCCTCCCAAGCTCAAATCATGCATACCACTCAACCAAAACATGCATACAAGCTCCTAGGGGCCTCAAACAAACATATGCCCCAACTACAACACTTCAAACATACTCAATCATGCCACATTGTTCAAAAATCACATAAAACCTAACATAGCTCAACTAACTTAAACATGCATTTCTACCCCATAAAACTTCATAAAACTTATTTAAAACATACTATGAGCTTAAGATCGGCTCTTACCTCTTGAAGATCGAGAGAGAGACGACCTAAACTCGGAGATCCAAGCAAATGAGCTCCTGAGTTTCCAAAGCTCCAAAACTTGTTTTAAATGTTCAAAACTCGCAGTGTGAGGTTAAAACTCAAGAAAAATGGAGGAGATTTGAAGAAAGAACACAAGATTTGGGGAGAGGGAGGTCGGAAGCTAGCTGTGGTCGAAAATGGGAGAAAACTCACCCATTTCGGCTAAGTCCCCTTTTTATAGGTGGCTGGCCAGGCCACGTTCGGGGGCCGAATGTGCCTCCGAATCCATGCAATGTTCGGCGGCCGAACTTGACTTTCGGCGGCCGAACCTGGACTTCCCTCACTCATGCTTTCGGGGGCCTAAAGCACTCCCGAAGCGCATGCAAGTTCAGCGGCCGAACCTGACTTTCGGCGGCCGAACCTGAGTTTTCCTCCAAAGGCTTTTCATGCAAAAACTCTTTTAAAATCATATTAAAAATCATTAAAACCTGAAAACATTTCATGAAAACATGCTTTTACCCTTCTAGAGGTCTCCGACATCCGAGATTCCACCGGACGGTAGGAATTCCGATACCGGAGTCTAGCCGGGTATTACATCCGCAGGAAGCAGATAGAGTTTCAGGAGGGTGATATGGTATTGCTGAAGGTGTCTCCAATGAAAGGAGTGGTTCGGTTTGGGAAGAAAGGTAAACTAGCTCCACGGTACATTGGACCCTTTGAGATCTTGCAGAAGATCGGGAATGTGTCGTACAAGCTGGATTTACCTACTTCTATGGAAAGAATCCATCTGGTTTTCCATGTTTCTATGTTAATGAAGTTCGTGTCAGATCCGAGTAAGGTTCTTAGTGAGCCTGATGTAGAGATCCTTGGAGATCTCACCTATGTAGAACAGCCAGTGTGGATCCTAGACACGCAGATTAGGAAGCTGAGGAACAAGGAAATTCTGATGGTGAAAGTCCTGTGGAACCACCACAATATAGAAGAGTGCACCTGGGAGACATGGGAGTCTATGCTCCAGCAATATCCATATCTGTTTTGAGGTTAGTTTTCCTCCTTTTTATGTGTTTAGTTGTTTGAGGAACATTCGGGGACGAATGTTCTTAAGGGGGGGAGAATGTAATACCCGGCTAGAGTCTGGCATCGGAATTCCTACAGTCCGGTGGAATTTTGGATGTTGGAACCCTTTAGAAGGGTAATAGATATGTTTTCTAAAGTGTTTTTAATATGTTTTAAGGTTTTAAGTATAAAGAAAATGAGTTTTTGAAAGAAAAGCACCAAGGAAGAAAAGTCAGGTTTCGGACTCACGTTTGGCCGCCAAAGGTGGTATGGCCAGCCACCTATAAAAGGCCACATGTCAGTCAATGGATAAGATTTTTCTTTCCATTTCCATGGACAGAGGTGAGACTATGATCTTCCTTGGGTGATCTTCATGTTTTCTTCAAATCTTTCAAAGTTTTGACAAGTTTTCATGTTGTTTTGAAGCTTTTGAGCTAAAAACCAAAGTTTTGAAGCTTGGAGACTTTGAGAGAGAGTTTCTCCATATCTCCACATTAGGATCGTCAATCCTCTCATTTTCAAGAGGTAAGTGAAGATCCTTAACATCTTTTTATGTTTTATGAAAGCTTTATGGAGTTTTATGGGTAGAGATGCATTATTAGGTTAAGTAGGGTTATGAGAGTTTTTTTGTTAAAGCATGTTTATGTGTTGTGTTGTGATGTTTGATGGGGTTTTAAGTTAGTTTTGGACCCCTTTGTATATGTACTTGAGTATATGCAGGTTGTTGAGTTGTTGGTTGCATGTTTGTGTGAAGTTTGGAGAGGTTTTGCATGGAGCAGGGCAGGGTTCTGCCTTACTGGAGAACCCAGTTTCGGCCGCCGAAGGAAGGTTCGGCCGCCGAACATGCTAAGGAGGTGGTTTCGGCTGCCTAAGCTCGCCCTCGAAAGTTTGGACTTTCGGCTCTGGAGGGGGGTTTCGGCCGCCGAAAGTGCCGCCGAAGGTGAGTGAGTTTCGTCTCTGGAGAGACTTTCGGCTGCCGAAGGTGCCACCGAAAGTAGCTGAGTTTCGGCTCTGGAGGGACTTTCGGCTGCCGAACCTGCCGCCGAAAGTGCCCTGTCCAGCCTTCTTTTGCATGTTTTCCTTGGTTGTTTTAGGATGTTTTAGGGGGGGTTTTTTGGGAGTTTTATAGAGATGTTCTTGAGCTAGTTTGGTCCCTCATTTGAGTCCACCTGTGTAGGAACGGATCAGAGGAACCGAAGAGATCAGCAGTGAGCATTGCTTCAGAGTTTTCAGAGTCAGTACAGAGTTAGCCAGAGGTGAGTGGAACTAAACTAAATCTTTTAATATGAGAAATTAAATGCTTTTAGCATGTTTCATGCATCATGATTATGCAATAGGTTGATTGCATTAGAACTCACTAATATGTGCATTGCATTGTTTATTGTATTTGCGGACGGACACATAGTGATTCATTAGCCCTTCCATCAAGTCCTGAGGAGCCCCATCGAGGGCCGGGAATATCAAGTCCTGAGGATCCCCATCGAGGGCCGGGCATATCAAGACCTGAGGAGCCTCATTGAGGGCCGGGCATATCAAGACCTGAGGAGCTCCTTCGCGGGCCGGGCACAGTTTGAGGGAGTTTTGTTTCAGTCCGTCCGATATGTGATTACTTGTGATGTGATGCATTCCATATGAGCATGTTCTATCAACATGTTTTTACTGTTCTACTCACTGGGCTATAGTAGCTCACCCCTCTCCCTTAACCCTAGTCTTGCAGGTTCAGTGTTCAGTGGGAGTTCAGCAGAGTACAGAAAGAGTAAAGAGTTATGTAATAGCATAGTGTGGACATGTAATATTGTAAAAGAGATGTTTTAGTATTATATAGAGTATAGTATTGTGCTTGACCCATATGTTTTGTAAATCCCTTTTTATATACATGGTCTGTTTATGTAAATGTTTTATTGATGAGTATGAAAACCAGGCTTAACATATACAGAGTTGGCCCAACTAGAGCATTTGATGAGGGCTCTAGTAAGGGGTCTTTGCACAGAGTATAGAGTTAGTGCATGCACAAGTTGAGCCTTGGTACAGAGCAGAGTTTTACAGTTTTTACAGAAAATGTATGATCATGTATGGGATTTTACAGGTACACAGAGAGTATAGCAGGCTTGCTACGGGTCCCGGTGACCTTAATTCGATTTGGATCCTAGCGCCAGTAGCGGTCCGATTTTCGGATCGTTACACTTACTTTCTTAAATGGGTCTCATAACACATGATGTTTAAAGTGAGGTCTACAAAATAGGGAAAAATAAATAGGAGTCTACTCGGAATCCCCAGTGAAGACCCTCAAGTTAGATCTGAAAATTCAGCGTCAAAATTTTCATAGTAGAAGATGCAAGGAAGAGAAGGGAGAAGAGAAGAGGAACATAGAAGAGGGAGAGAGAAGGAGCCTTTTTCAAGGTCTACTGCTAAAAGAAAGGGGTGCCTCTCTCTTATCTTATCAAGTACTCTTTTTAGAGAAGTGCAAGAATATTCTATAACATATTCTTAGGCAGGGTCCATTTCTTAGTTAAAATAATTTTATAATTTTTATATCTTATTAGATGCCTCCACTCTCTAATTCGATCAGTTGAATTAGACGATTAAATATAGATCAGACTAAGGAAGTAGACTCTATACTTATAAAAAGTGAGAGAATTCGAGTGAATTATTTTGCCCTTATTTTTGAAGGTCTTACTTTTAGATTTCTTAAATTTAAAGGACTTAACTTGGTAGTCTTCCTTTTGAAAGATCTTATCTTAGGAGGTCTTATCTTAGGAAGGTCTTACCTTTGCGGTCTTCCATTTAGAAGGCCTTACCTTAGGAGGTCTTATCTTGAGAGGTCTTACATTTGGAAGTTCTTACTTTTAGCGGTCTTCCCTTCGAAAGGTCTTACTTTTGGAGGTCTTACCTTAGTGGTTTTTCATTTATAAGGCCTTCCTTAAGAGGCCTTACCTTGGGAGCTGACCTCAGTGGTCTTTCCTTCCAATTTGACATTAGTGGTCCGCCCTTTCGACCTGACTTTAGTGTTGTACCCTTGTAGCATGCTCTTAGCGGTCTACCCTTCCGACTTGACTTGCCCTTCTGGCCTGTCTTTTAGACATAACCTTAACATTCTGCCCTTTCGAGTTAGTGGTCTACCCTTCTGGCCTGACCTTAGTCGTTTGTCCTTCCAACTTAATACTTTACCTTTTCGATCTGACCTTAGTGGTCTGCCATTTAGAGTTAGTGGTTTTCCCTTTCTAAAACCTTCTTTAGGGCATTTATTCTCAAGACCTTCAACTTTGAGGTCTTCTCTTTTTTTGAGATAAATTACACTTTAGTTTTTAAGTTGTGCTATAATTAACGAATCAGTTTCTATATTTTTAAAATCGAACAATTAAATTCCTCTATTTTTATTTTATCTAAATATACAGTCCCTCCATCTATTTCTCCATTAGTTCAAAGGTAAATGGTTGATCAAATCTTTGAACATTATTTTTTCTTCCTACAATACCCTTATTGCACCATAAAATGCATTTTTTTCTTCCCATAGTTACCCTAAATCCCAT
The DNA here is from genome assembly GCF_001659605.2 of Manihot esculenta. Taxonomy (NCBI): domain Eukaryota; kingdom Viridiplantae; phylum Streptophyta; class Magnoliopsida; order Malpighiales; family Euphorbiaceae; genus Manihot; species Manihot esculenta. The sequence continues at coordinate 7,579,979 of NC_035164.2, read as the reverse complement.
CTCTCACCTCTCTCTTTTTCCCTTGTTATCTCCTCTCTCTGCATAATTATTCTTCTAGTCTTATGATGCTCACCTACTACCAACAATGGAAGCTTAATTTTTTAATCACAAACTCTCACTTCTAGAAAAGGAAGTGAAGCGACTTGTCCTCCTTGATGCTAAAAATTTTAATCACAATCTCTTAATCTTTGTAACTGTAATACCCGGCTAGAGTTCGGCATCGGAATTCCTGTCGTCGGTGGAATTCAGGATGTCGTGATTCTCTAGAAGGGTAAGATTTATGTTTTCTAAAGTAATATGGAATGTTTTAATGTTTTAAAGTGAAAATGCAATGAGTTTTTGAAAGAAAAGAACCAAGGCAGAAAAGCCAGGTTCGGCCGTCGAAGGTGACATTCGGCCGCCGAAGGTGACATTCGGCCGCCGAACAAGCATGGCTTTCGGTTTCACGTATGGCCGCCGAAGGTGGTCTAGCCAGCCACCTATAAAACGGCCCTCAGTCGGTTGAAAGGACAAGCTTCGCCGTTTCTTTCACTTGCTGAGGTGAGACTCTGTCCTTTTTGAGTATTCTTTCATGTTTTCATCCAATCTTGCAAAGATTTGATTGAGTTTTATGTTATTTTGAAGGTTTTAAGCTAAAAACACAAAGTTGTGAATTTTGAAGAGTTTGAAGGAGAGTTGCTTCAAAACTCCACGTTAGGATCATTCATCTACTTGATTTCAAGAGGTAAGTGAAGATCCTGAGTTTGTTTTCATGTTTTATGGAAGATTTTTGGGGTTTATGGAGAGAGTTGCATGAATAGGTTAAAAAGAGAGTTTTTGATGATTTTGTGAGAAAAGCTTGTTTATGTGTTATGTGTTTTGTGTTGTTGGGGTTTTTAGGTAGTTTTTGACCCCTTTGAGCATATACTTAGGTGTATGCAAGCTGAGGAAGTGAGGTGGTTGAGTTTGGAGGAGTTTTGTGCATTTGGCGAGAGGCAGGGCAAGTTTCTGCCCTGCTGATGAACTCAGGTTCGGTAGCCGAAGGAACATTCGGCCGCCGAACCCCTGAGGAGGTGAGAGGTGGTGACTTCGGCTGTCCAAGCTTGCCCCCGAGCTTTTGGACTTTCGGCTCTGGAGGGGAGTTCGGCCGCCGAAGGTGCCGCCGAAGGTTAGAGACTTTCGTCTCTGGAGTGCCTTTCAGCCCCCGAAACTAGCCCTCGAAAGGGTTCGGCTACCGAAAGTTGAGATTTAGCCGCCGAAGGTGCATGAGTTTCGGCTCTGGAGAGGACTTTCGGCCGCCGAACCTGCCGCCGAAAGTGTTCTCTCTAGCTTTTCTTTTGCATGTTTTGCATGAGTTTTAGAGTGAGTTTAAGGGAATTCTTGGGGAGTGTAATAGAGTTATTCTTAAGCTAGTTTGGTCCCTTATTTGAGTCTTTCTGTGCTTACACAGACCAGAGGAACCAGAGAGAGCAGCAGTGAGTACTGCTCCAGAGTTTTCAGAGCCTGCAGAGTCAGTCAGTCCAGATAGCCAGAGGGGAGTGGAACTAAACTTAATTCTTTTAATTGAGCAATGGAATGTTTTTTAGCATATCTCATGCATCATGATTATGCAATAGGTTGATTGCATTAGAATCCACGAATATGTTGCATTGCATAGTTAATTGTTGATGTGGGTGAATGTTGAATGATCCAATAGTCTTTGAGTTAAGACTAGGAGCCTTTGACTACGCCCTGGCAGGTATAGTTAAGACCAGGAGCCTTTGACTACGCCTTGGCAGGTATAGTAAAGACCAGGAGCCTTTGACTACGCCCTGGCAATGGTAAGTACAGGTGTTATATACACGTATACATATATGACAGGAAGACCAGGTGCTCGATTCTACGCCCTGGCACGGCAGAGTTACTGAGACTATGTGGTGACAGGTTTACCCTTGATGTGGATTGTCCGTGTAATGATGCATTCCATTAGACCATGTTTTAATGACTTGTTTTACTGTTCTACTCACTGGGCTATAGAGCTCATCCCACTCCCTTAACCCCAGTCTTGCAGGTTCAGTGTACAGTGTACAGAGGGGGATCCAGAAGAGTACAAAAAGAGAAAAGAGATATGTAATAGTTTAGAGTGGACATGTAATATTAAAGAGATGTACTAGTTGTGTATTCTGTTACAGTTGTGCTTGACTTAGTGGTTTGTGTTGTAAATCTTTTGTTATGTACATGATCTTGTATGTATATGTTTTACAGAGTATGTGAAAAACCAGGCTTAACAGGTATGAGATAACCCATCTAGAGCAAGCTCTAGTCAGGGGTACAGAGTACAGAGTACAGAGATAGTGCATGCACAGGTTAAGCCATGGTTCAGAAAAGAGCTTTTATTTTCACAGAAAATGTATGATCATGTATGAGATTTACGGGTACACAGAGAGTATAGCAAGCTTGCTACGGGTTCTGGCGGCCTTAAGCCGACCTGAATCCTAGCGCCGATGACGGTCCATTTTGGGGTCGTTACTGATTGGTATTAGAGCCCTAGGTTCACATGATCGGACCTATAGAGAGAGTGTCGGGCTCATAGAGGTTACAGTTGGTCAAGCACAAAAGGAAATCATGTCCACTAGGATAGGATATTGAGTCCTGTCTATTTGATGTTATGAAATGCTTGAAATGCCATGATATGTATGTGCATGTTGATATGCTATATTATGTGTTGTTTTCCAGAGTTAAAATGCGAGGAACTCGTCGATCAGCTCGATTGACAGGAGTCCCATCAGATAGTGAGAGAATAGCTGCTCGTCCTCCTGCATTGCCGAGAGCAAGGTCACAAAGCAGGGAAGGTATGTCAATAGACCCTAGAAGGTCTGTAGACGAGAGCAGAAGAGGGACAGTTAGAGGAGGAAGATCAGAGGAAGTGAGGGAGCCCATGGAGACTGACCCGTCTATGGATGAAGGTATGGGAGAATCCCAGGGAGGCACTCAGGCCTCAGGTTTTGACTATCCAGCTTTTTTCCAGGATCCAGAGTATCCAATGGAGGGTATGTCGGAGTACTCTCGTTTTGTCCCATATCCTACATATATGCCATATCCTCACTATTACCCACCATACCCCAGATATCCACCCTCCCCTACCCATCCAAGTGCAGCACACCCAGAACTAAATGAACCAGTACCCCCACCACTACAAACAGAACCAGTAGCCCCTGTTGCCCAAATACCTCCACCTAGTTCATCTGGAAGTAAGGTGAAAATGACTGAGTACTTGAAATTGGATGCTCCTAAGTTCAATACAGGAGATGATCCATTTGAGTACCTGAGAACTGTAAAGATGATCACTGATGAGTTGGGTGCAGATGATAGCAGAGCCATTGAGATGGCGGGGTTTACACTAAAGTGTAAGAAGGCTCGGGAATGGTTCAAGAATTATGTGGAGCCCAGGATGAACAGTATGTCTTGGGGAGAGTTCGCCAATGAATTTGCAGGGTGGGCTTTTCCTGATAGCTCCAGGGAGATGAAGGTAATAGAGTTTGAACAGCTGAGACAAACAGATGAAATGAGCATTGACGAGTTTACAGACAAGTTCCTGGATTTGCTTCAGTACGTGGGTCAGGCCTATGATACTGATCAAAAGAAGGCAAGGAGATATACCATGAGACTTCATCCTAGATATTCTTCCTTGATCCTTCCAGCAGAAAAGGAGAGTTTCCACTCTATAGTGGACGCAGCCAGGAAAATGGAAGCAAGTGCCAATATTCAGAGACAATCAAAGGCACAGGCTTCGGGTTCTAAGGCCCCTAGTTCAGGCACTTCAGGCAATAAGAGATGGGATAGAGCGAAAGGATTAAAGAATAAGTTCTGGAGTAAAGCCAAGTCTAGTTTGGGAATGGGCAGTGGTTCGAGCTCTGGCACAGCTATTCCAGTGTGTAGGAGATGTGGGAGACCCCACAGGGGAGCCTGTCAGTTGGGATCTTCAGCCTGTTTTAGATGTGGATAGGAAGGGCATTTTGCTCGGGATTGTCCTCAGGTGACTTTTGTAGCACCATCCCAGCAGATGAGTTCAGGCAGTGTAGTACAGCCAGTAGGGCAGCCAGCAGCTCCAGTCGTGCCTCAGGGTAGTGGCAGAGGTAGAGGGAGAGGGGCAGCCTCTACTTCAGCAGCAGGTTCCCGAGGTGGAAATCCGGTAGCCCCAGCATGGATTTTCACAGTGACACAGGAGGAGGCTAACATATCGAACACTGTGGTGTCAGGTAATCTCATCATTGGGTGTTCAGATGTGTATGTTTTGATGGACCCCGGTGCTTCTCATTCCTTTATTGCTTCGAGAGCCATAGAGAGATTGGGTTTGATCAGTTCTGAGTTAGAGTATCCTCTTTGGGTCAGTGGACCCAAGTGCGACCCATCAGTGGCAGCGTCAGTCTGTCGTTTCAGTCCAGTGTTTATAGAGGGTAGATGCCTTCCACCTGACCTTGTGGTTCTAGATTTGATAGATTTTGACGTCATTCTAAGGATGGATTGGCTATCTACATATGGTGCTACCTTGGACTGTAGAGACAAGATAGTTAGTCTCAGAGACCAGGATGGGTCCGAGTGTGTCTTCAGAGGAGATAGGAGAGATACACCCAGAGGTTTGATTTCAGCCCTTCAGGCTCGTCGTTTGCTTAGGAGGGGTTGTCAGGGGTTTCTAGCTCATGTGAAGGAGCTAGACAGTCAGGTTAGGGAACCAGCTTCGCTACCAGTAGTCCGAGAGTTTCCAGATGTTTTCCCAGACGAACTTTCAAGACTACCGCCTGGTAGGGAGATAGAGTTTGAAATTGAATTGCTGCCTGATACCAGACCTATCTCTATTCCTCCCTACAGGATGGCGCCAGCAAAGTTAAAGGAGTTGAAAGAATAGTTGCAGGACTTGGTAGATAAGGGTTTCATCCGCCCTAGTACCTTACCTTGGGGTGCTCCAGTGCTCTTTGTTAGAAAGAAGGATGGATCCCTCAGACTTTGTATCGACTACAAACAGTTAAACAAGGTCACTACCAAGAATAGATATCCTCTGCCTAGGATTGATGATCTATTCGACCAGCTAGCTGGAGCAGGTTGTTTTTCTAAAATAGATCTGAGATCTGGGTATCATCAGTTGAGAGTTAGAGAGGCAGATGTGCCAAAGACAGCCTTCAGGACCAGATATGGGCATTATGAGTTCTTAGTGATGCCGTTCGGGTTGACTAACGCCCCTGCAGCATTCATGGATCTCATAAACAGAGTTTTCAGCGAGTATCTGGATCACTTTGTTATTGTCTTTATCGATGACATCTTAGTATATTCCAGAGATGCAGAGGAGCATGCCCAGCATCTGAGGATAGTTCTGCAGACACTGAGAGAGCATGGTTTATATGCCAAGTTCTCTAAGTGTGAGTTTTGGTTGAGGAGCATTTCCTTCTTGGGACATGTAGTATCAGCAGAAGGGATTGAGGTAGACCCCAAGAAGATTGAGGCTGTAGCTAACTGGCCCAGACCCACTACAGTGACTGAGATTAAAAGCTTTCTGGGACTGGCAGGTTACTACAGGAGATTCGTTCAGGACTTCTCGAAGATAGCTGCTCCTATGACCAAACTGACTCAGAAGAACCAGAAGTTTGTCTGGTCAGACCAATGCGAAGAGAGCTTTGAGGAGCTCAAGAGGAGATTGACATCAGCACCAGTGCTAGCTCTGCCTGTTAGTGATGAAGATTTCACAGTGTTTTGTGATGCATCTCGAGTGGGATTGGGTTGTGTTTTGATGCAGAGTGATAGGGTGATTGCTTATGCTTCTAGACAGTTAAAGAAGCACGAGTTGAATTACCCCACCCATGACCTAGAGATGGCAACAGTTATCTTTGCACTCAAGATGTGGCGGCATTACCTCTACGGGGTTAAATGCGAGATCTTTACTGATCACAAGAGTCTACAGTACATCTTGAGCCGGAGAGAACTGAATTTGAGGCAGAGAAGATGGGTAGAATTGCTTAGTGATTATGATTGTAAGATCAAGTATCATCCGAGTAAGGCGAATGTTGTGGCAGACGCCCTAAGCCGGAAGTCACTAGGCAGTTTATTCCATATAGCAGCAGAGCGGAGACCAGTAGTGATGGAGCTTTATAAGCTCATCGAGGAAGGGTTACAGTTAGAGTTGTCTGGTACAGGTGCATTGATAGCACAGATGAGAGTGACACCAGTGTTTCTAGAGCAGATAGCTCAGAGACAGCATGAGGACCCTGAGTTGATGAAAATTGTCAGGACTGTTCAGTCAGGCAACAGTGCAGAGTTCAGATTTGACAGCCAAGGGATCCTTCGCTATGGGAGTTGACTTTGTGTACCAGATGTTAGTAGTCTGAAGGAAGACATTATGAGGGAAGCTCATAATGCGAGATATAGTGTTCACCCGGGAGCCACCAAGATGTATCAAAATCTGAAGAAGGCATATTGGTGGCCAGCCATGAAGAAAGAAGTAGCACAGTTCATGACAGTCTGTGAGGTTTGTCAAAGGGTGAAATTAGAACATGAGAAGCCGGCTGGAATGCTTAACCCACTGCCAATTCCAGAATGGAAATGGGAGAACATAGCTATGGATTTTGTAGTGGGCTTACCGGCAACGTCCAACAGGATAGACTCTATATAGGTGATTGTGGACAGACTCACAAAATCTGCTCATTTCATTCCAGTTAGGAGTAACTATTCTGTGGATAAGTTGGCACAGGTATATCTGGATGAGATAGTGAGATTACATGGAGTCCCAGTGTCTATAGTTTCAGACAGAGGACCTCAGTTCACCTCCAGATTTTGGCGAAGTCTGCAGAGTGCAATGGGCACGAGATTAGATTTTAGTACTGCTTTCCACCCACAGACTGATGGGCAGTCAGAGAGGACCATCCAGACCATAGAAGATATGCTTCGAATGTGTGTATTAGACTTTGGCGGTTCTTGAAAGCAGCATCTACCTTTGGTGGAGTTTGCCTACAATAACAGTCATCATGCTAGCATTGGGATGGCTCCTTATGAAGCTTTATATGGGAGGAAATGCAGATCACCTGTTTGCTGGGAAGAGGTAGGAGAGAAGGCTCTTGCAGGGCCAGAGTTAGTAGAGATTACCAGTAGAACAGTGCCCGTGATCAGAGAGAGGATCAGAACAACGCAGAGTAGACAGAAAAGTTATGCAGACGTTCGCAGGAAGCTGTTAGAGTTTCAGAAGGGAGATTGGGTATTGCTAAAAGTGTCACCAATGAAAGGAGTGGTACGTTTTGGAAAGAAGGGTAAGTTAGCTCCAAGGTACGTTGGACCCTTTGAGATTTTGCAAAGGATCGAAAATGTATCATATAAGCTGGATTTACCCACGTCTATGGAAAGGATTCACCCGGTATTTCATGTTTCTATGCTACGGAAATTTGTGTCAAATCCGGGTCAGGTTATTAGTGAGCCTGATGTAGAGATTCTAGGGGATCTCACTTATATAGAGCAGCCAGTACGGATTCTGGACACACAGATCAGACAGCTAAGGAACAAGGAGATTCCGATGGTGAAAGTTTTGTGGAACCACCATAATATGGAAGAGTGCACTTGGGAGACACGGGAGTCTATGCTCCAGCAGTATCCATATCTGTTTTGAGGTTAGTTTCCTCTTTTATGTGTTTATTGTTTGTTTTAGGAACATCCGAGGACGAATGTTCTTAAGGGGGGAGAATGTAATACCCGGCTAGAGTTCGGCATCGGAATTCCTGTCGTCCGGTGGAATCCAGGATGTCGGGATTCTCTAGAAGGGTAAGATTTATGTTTTCTAAAGTAATATGGAATGTTTTAATGTTTTAAAGTGAAAATGCAATGAGTTTTTGAAAGAAAAGAACCAAGGCAGAAAAGCCAGGTTCGGCCGCCGAAGGTGACATTCGGGCGCCGAACATGCATGGCTTTCGGTTTCACGTATGGCCGCCGAAGGTGATCTAGCCAGCCACCTATAAAACGGCCCTCAGTCGGTTGAAAGGATAAGCTTCACCGTTTCTTTCACTTGCTGAGGTGAGACTCTGTCCTTTTTGAGCATTCTTTCATGTTTTCATCCAATCTTGCAAAGATTTGATTGAGTTTTATGTTATTTTGAAGGTTTTAAGCTAAAAACACAAAGTTGTGAATTTTGAAGAGTTTGAAGGAGAGTTGCTTCAAAACTCCACGTTAGGATCATTCATCTACTTGATTTCAAGAGGTAAGTGAAGATCCTGAGTTTGTTTTCATGTTTTATGGCAGATTTTTGGGGTTTATGGAGAGAGTTGCATGAATAGGTTAAAAAGAGAGTTTTTGATGATTTTGTGAGAAAAGCTTGTTTATGTGTTATGTGTTTTGTGTTGTTGGGGTTTTTAGGTAGTTTTTGACCCCTTTGAGCATATACTTAGGTGTATGCAAGCTGAGGAAGTGAGGTGGTTGAGTTTGGAGGAGTTTTGTGCATTTGGCGAGAGGCAGGGCAAGTTTCTGCCCTGCTGATGAACTCAGGTTCGGCAGCCGAAGAAACATTCGGCCGCCGAACCCCTGAGGAGGTGAGAGGTGGTGACTTCGGCTGCCCAAGCTTGCCCCCGAGCTTTTGGACTTTCGGCTCTGAAGGGGAGTTCGGCCGCCGAAGGTGCCGCCGAAGGTTAGAGACTTTCGTCTCTGGAGTGCCTTTCAGCCCCCGAAACTAGCCCCCGAAAGGGTTCGGCTGCCGAAAGTTGAGATTCGGCCGCCGAAGGTGCATGAGTTTCGGCTCTAGAGAGGACTTTCAGCCGCCGAACCTGCTGCCGAAAGTGTTCTGTCCAGCTTTTCTTTTGCATGTTTTGCATGATTTTTAGAGTGAGTTTAAGGGGATTCTTGGGGAGTGTAATAGAGTTATTCTTAAGCTAGTTTGGTCCCTCATTTGAGTCTTTCTGTGCTTACACAGACCAGAGGAACCAGAGAGAGCAGCAGTGAGTACTGCTTCAGAGTTTTCAGAGCCTGCAGAGTCAGTCAGTCCAGATAGCCAGAGGTGAGTGGAACTAAACTTAATTCTTTTAATTGAGCAATGGAATGTTTT